>NW_017670823.1:15471-141668 GCF_001879085.1 Nicotiana attenuata
TATAAAATATTAATAAACTTATTTTTTGTAATTTTTCATTTTCTTGTAATAAAATAAAGTAAAATAGTAAAAATTAGTTGAAATGGCGATATTAGGCCTAAACTAAATATTTACATGCTAAAAATGGGTAAAATTTCGGGGAGGGTCAAAAATCACATGTCAACAGGTCAAACATAGTTCAAAAGACTACTTTTTGTTACTATTTACCTTTTTCTTTTTCTTTTTCTTTTTCCTTCTTTTTCTCTTTTTTTCCTTTTTTTCTTTATCTCTACTTTTTCTCTTTTTTTTTTTGAATTTTCCTTTTGGAATGAACTTTCTAAAATAAACCTATGGGGACATGAACTTTTTTTTTTCCTTACGACTCTAACATGATTCCAAAAGAGGGGAGGTCAAAGAAATCAGTACAGGCTCAAAAGAGTATCGAATGGTATAAGTGTTTGGGTAGCTGAAAGAGGGCCTCCCAATCCCTGAAAATGCCAAGTACAATACATGCAACTTGAAATGAAAAAGGAAGAGCACACACAATATTTCTTTTACAGCTTCGGCATTGATATCACTGATATGCTTTCCACTTTTTTTTAGTGCCTTGTCAAGTACAGAACTCTCGTTGGGTTATTTCTTCTTCACAATGGATACCCTCCGTCGTTTTGGAGCAAAATCCCTTGGCTTTATCTTGTTACTTGAGGTGTACTTGAACGCAAAACTGCTCACATCAAATCGTTGGGACGCACTCTCTTGTAACAAATGCTTGTCGTCCCATTAACTTCCCAAACTATCTGTCCCAGTTTCACACAATTCGGGCTTTAGGGGATCTCAATATCCCTTTACTTATTTCTCTCAAATGTCCCTATCATCTTCAAGATTGTTTCATTGCTTCATGATTAAACTAACTTTTAAGACCAGGCCTAGAATTATGTGTGCATGTCATATCACTAGAGACAACATAAAAAGAACTATAAAAGAAAAATAGAACTAAACAAAAATGACTAGAAATAACATAAAACAAAAAATTGCATTAGACAGACGGTGAAAATGGTTTGAACAAGAAAACAAGCAAAATAAAATGGTGTTACAACCCTGGAACAAACCTTGATAATACTAAATGAGTTACTACGACTAAAGGAACTAGGCAAAATAAAAGGATAGAAGGGTTTGAGTCAGAAGACAATATCCGGATTACAACCCTGAAATAACCTGGACAACAAAAATGACAATAAAAAAATCACCAAGACTCCCCCTCGGCTAACCAAGAAAGGAGCGTCTTTCAAATTACCAAGCTCGACATCTTAGCCACTGAGTTCCACATCAATATTACCAATTCCATTACCAATTTCAATCACATTGACCTCAGCAAATAGCTTTTGGGTCCCTTTTGCCGACTCGTTCTTAAGATCAACTTCTGGAACTGAGACTGATAGCGCTGAAAACTTTGCAGCAAGTGGCCTTCCAAGGAACTCAGAAGAGTTTTCATATTCATTTTAACACAAATCATGCCCACCTTATACGCCTCATTATGAACATGCAATGGACTTTGGCTAGTATTCTCTGCATCTGGATTTTGCACGGTAATGTCACCTGCATCGACAAGCTTCTAGACTGCTCTTTTCAGATTCCAACACTTTTATATGCTGTGCCCCGGGGCATTAGAGCAATATGCGCACCTTTGGGAATAATCAAAATTCTTTGGTAGGGCGACATTTTTATCTGAATCGACTTCAACATGTCCAATTGCCTTAATCGTTGGAACAAACTGGCATATGATTCTCCAATAGGAGTGAAGGACTTTTCTCTTTGTTGCTGCCTTCTCATTTTGAACTCCGGCCTTGGTTGAACCTCTTTCGGGTGGGTGGTTGATATGCTTGAGGAGGCGGGTAAGACATTTGTGGAGGTGGTGCAGGCCATTGTGGATCTCGTAGGTATGGAGCATATGACGGTGCATTGTGGATAGGGTACTGGGAGGTTGAGGTATGACTTTAGGGATTTTGTGGAGGAAAGTAGCACTGGGAAGGATTATCTACAGTACGAGGATATTCATGGGGTCGGTATTGAGGCTGAAAGCGTTTAGCAGGAATGCCCACTGGATCCCGTCGTTGGCGGGACTCATCAACATCTTTTTTTATCAATCGGAGGACTGACTCGGGCAACTTGTTCGTTCCATTTGAGCCAAAACTCCCCAAAACTTTCCTGTGGTTTCTTTTCCATCTGAGATAGGGAGGAGCGGTCTGGAATAATGTCTACATTGTACTGATAGTGCCGAACAAAATCTTGAGCCATGTCACCCCATACATGCCATTTACTGACATCTTGACGAGTATACCACTCCAAGGCTTCCCCACTCAAACTCTCACTGAAATACGCCATCAACAGTTCATCTTTCCCGCAAACACTTCTCATTTCACTGCAATAACCCCTCAGATGTAATACTGGATCTCCACGCCCGTCATATAAATCAAACTTTGGCATCTTAAACCCAGCAGACAGTTGGATGTCAGGAAACAAGCACAAGTATTTGTAAGGCACGCTCACCTGGCTCTCTATCCCTTGCACGTTTCTTAAAGACTGCTCTAAGATTTTCACCATCCTGGATATCTCGTCTTGCTCCACTGTCTTAGCATGCTTTTTAGTTTCACCGGGAGGCTCAAACTTAGGAGCGTGAGAAGTTGGTTCTGGAGCATAGTGTTGGGCATCGGGGACTTTGAACACAGTCTCGTTAGAGGATCGAGGAAAAGTAGCTGGTGGAGGAGCTACAAAATCATGAGTGGCCAAAGGAGTGGGATATGAGGTGGTTTTGGCGGGTGGAGTGTGAAAAGGTCGCAGGTAGATATCAGCAGCAGTACGGAGCTGGATTTGTGATAGTGGCAGAATGGTGACAAGGCTTTCAGTGTAGTTAGCGGAAACTAATGGTGGAGGACGCCCACTAATCCAGGCATGGTATATTTCGGCCATCTGTCCTTTCAACCTCAATACCTCTTCTTTCAACTTAGATTCTGATGCAACAATCTCCTTAGACTGATCAACAACACCCATGTCCAAGTCTTTGCCAACTATGACTACCTTGCTCTTTGACCTTGTGTTGTATGGAAGAGTTACCAGTTTAAGAAGCACAAACCAACCACCCTTCTGCTATAATGAAGATAACAAAGAGGAACAAAATGAAGTCATCAAGGTCACAAGGTCACTTGGCATCATCCCAATTTGTTCATTTCAATCTTCTCCTTCTTTTCTAGAACTTCTTGGCTTGCTCATTTTCCTTCCTCTTTTTTCTCATTATCACTTTTTTCTTTCCTCTCATTTCTCAAATCCCATAAATTCATATCCGTGTTTTTCCTTTTCTCTTTTTTTTTAAAAAAGAAATGATTCGATCGAACCCTATGTAGGTTGCCTACGTATCATGACGCCGCATGAATCAGATCTGTGCGTAGTTCTGGAAGATCGGGAATAAAGAAAACAAACTAACGTTCTCTTTTTCTTTTTTTTCCTTTTTTTTACCTTAATGAATACTCTGATGAGAAAAAGGAAGGAAATCTCTCTCTCTCTTATTTTAGAATTAATGTTCTATAATCTATTCTAAACTCAATCTTAAACAAGCATATATATTATTATTTTTTTTGAAACAGATACTCTATGAGAAATTATTAAGGAAAAACCCCTAGAAGAGAAAAATATTTTTTGATTCTCTTTTTTAGGAAGGAAATCTAAAGAATGAACCAAAAGAAAAATATTTTGAATTTTCATTTGATATCCTGAAGAAAGATTTCGAAACAAGCAATGAAAAAAAATGAAAATGTTTTTGGATTTCAGTTTTTGATTACCTAAGGGAGAAACTCCAAAGAAAAAGTATGTTTTTTTTTCTATGTACAATGTCCTAAAGTTTTAGTGAAAATAAAACGAATATTATTATATAATATATATATATATATATATATAATGTATAATATATAATATATATATATATATTATTATATATATATATATATATATATGATATATATATATTTCCCAAAGAAGAACCTCAAAAGAAAGTCTTTTTTTTTTGGATTTTTGGAATTAATATCTTAAGAAAACTTCTAAAGAGGTATTAAAGAAAATTCTCCCTTTTTTTGAATTTTTAGTCATAATTACTAAAGAAAATATAAAAGCAATTTTTATTTTGAGTTCTAGATATTAACTTCCTAAGGGAAACCACCTCAACAAAATTTTTTTTTCTTTCTAAAATTAATATTCTAAAGAAAACTTCTAACGGAAATATAAAACGCAAAATGTCTTTTTGTTTTTGGATTTTTGAATTATAACACACTTTTTCAAATACAAAATAGGAAGTACAATAACAAAAGACTTGACATTACTGTACAAAACTAGTAGGTAAAAGACGACATAAAAAGAAAAACAGACTCAAAACATAAAAAATAATAAATAAAAAAATCTCCTTAAGCAACTCCTGAATGAGCGATCCTGGCTGGATGGTCCCGGGGTGTCTGTCATGCTCAAACTCCGGTAAGTAGATCCACACCTGTATGAGACAACTGAAACCAACACTATGTGAGACAATAACACTCCCTACTGGACACCTGCAAAACATGATTGGGTCTATTTTTGCAAAACAACTTATGTGGCCAAATGGTGGCTAGAAGTGCAAACTCGACAAAAGTGACCTCCAAGACATGAAAAAATTACTTTGCAGAAATGACCCATTTTATAGAAATGGTCTATGTGGAAAAAAATGGCTAAACATGCAAATTCAACACAATGGACCTTAAACAGGGAGAACACCTTGTTGTGGACTTAGAACTCTAAAACATGGTTCACTGAATCACTTTTGCGAAAATAACCCCATTTTGCAAAACGGCCTACGTGGCCAAAAGCGACTAGAGATGCAAATTCGACAAGGATGGGCTTTAAAGTAAAGAAACACCTAATTACGGATTGAAAGCTCTCCAGACACAATTAAACAAACCACTTTGCGAAAATAGCCCTATTTTGCAAAATGACCGATTTTCTTTCTCATTTATCCCCAAACCTCATTGGTTCGCCAAATGACCCCTTTTACCCTTGAAGATTGCAACATATAGCACATTAGGATGCATCAGAATGGTCTTTTATTTTTGGGTACACTTGTCCTAGACGGACCCAACCCCTGTGTTGAGTCCCCTATGCACGTGATGCAAACAAACGTTCCTACTAGGGATCCGACATGAAGTTATGTTATTCTAAGTTTAAATCCTGGCTGTATTGTTCTAGACCTGGCTTACCCGAGCGGACAACTCGAGCCGAGGGGGGGCTATGTACCAGGAACCAAAAGGCCATCCGGCTTTGTAACTTGTCCGAACCTCGTTCTAATTTAGGGTAGGACACTAACAGAAAAGAAGTCAGGCCAGCGTGCACTTCCGAGAAGACTAGAAGAGAGGGGTTTCAAAGCAGTTTATATATAGTTCAAATAATATCAAAGCGGTAAAAAGCGGCATTTAGCACATTAGGCCCAAGCATGTAATAAAAATCAGATAATAAATAAAAGTCAAATATAACAATTATTCTTTGCTCGAATTCTTGAACCCCAAACCAGAAGTTCTGGGTTCTTTTCCCCATCAGAGTCGCCAGAGCTGTCACACCTTCTTTTTCTACCCCGTAAAGGGTATATAGAGGAGTTTTTTCAATTAAAGTGACAATAACCGAAACGGGATTATTTATTCAAATTCAGAGTCGCCACTTGGGATAATTTATGGTGTCCCAAGTCACCGGTATAAAATCCCGAATCGAGGAAGATGACTCTATTTTTACGGTCCGCGAAACACAGAAATCCGGGTAAGGAATTCTGTCCGGGAGAAGGTGTTAGGCATTCCCGGGTTCCGTGGTTTTAGCACGGTCGCTTAACTATTAATAATTGGCCTAATTATCTGATTAATTACAAGCTTTAAAACCTGCGCGCATTTTTTAACCTTTAACCGCTTTTAATTATTTATGAAATTATTTTGGAACAAGTTACGATTGTCGTACACTTGTTTGTTAGGTACACATTGCGAATCGTGTCACGGGAACCGTACCCACGATCTACAACATGTTTAATTTATTAACATTATTAAAAGTAGTGGCTGGGTCACCTAAGATGTACCCCCGGATTTGATAATTATGCATCACAACTACGTCACGAGAACCGTACCCGTAGCTATGATAATTTTTATTATAGCGCACCTAAAGTAAACTACTAATATTTATAAGATATTTTTCCTTGGAGTAGTTTGAGATTATTGTAAGGCTTGAATATATAAAAGAAAAGCACTATGGACTTAAGTCTGTGATTTTATTATCCAAGTTATAACAAATGACCAAATGCAATTCATACTTTTATCTTCCGAAAATGAGCATTTCAATTGCAAACAAGCCGAATCAGAATCATAGGAATCTACCTAGAGCTCGATGAACAAGAGAGTCCAAACATGATAATATGTAGTTAGTAATATGATGAACCAGAGCATATAAACAATAGGAGCAAAAACCACACAGATAAACAACTAATTCCAATTAAAAGAAAACTCATATACGGGTCATCAAAATAATGCTTAATGATCACAGCTAGATATGAATGAGAGGTGAAATTGAAATGGACCTTGATAAGATCTTTCTGATTAGGTATCCAACAACAAATACACACTAAGAAACATCGACAACAAATGGCACCTCGACTGGAACCAACAGACAGAACTTTCGGACAGGATTTCAAGCAACAACCTCAGACACTGACATCTCCAGCAAGGTCTCAAAATCAAAACAAAAGGCAAAAAATGCCAAACGAAAATAGAACAGAAAAACAGTTACTTGGAGGATCTTTGGACTGTGTAAGGGCGCCAGAAATGGTGATTTCGACAACGAGAGACAAAAATGTTATTTCGTCGGCGTTAATGGAGGTCGCCGGTCAGATCCAGACCCAGACGGATTTCGACTTATTCTTACGCACAAACACAAACAGCAACGCTACTCTGTCGACTCGCAACAACAAAAGCATCACTTGAGTGTTATGGCAAGACCGGCTGCTGCTGGTCTGGGTGAGGTGAAAGAGCAGCAGCGGCTGCCTTCTGGTTTCCGGCGAGCTTTGTTAATGGAAAGAAGCAGAAGGGTTGTCGTGGTTTTGGAGGTTAGTGGCTTAGGGTGTGTCGTTCATGTCTGTTCCGTGCGAGAAAGAAGAAGCAACGACTATTGTAGTTTGAAGAAGAAGATCAGCGGTGAGGGGTCTCTTGGCGAGGGTGACGGCTGGTGTTGTTTGTGCTGGTGGCATTAGGCTGCTCTGGGGTGGTTGTTCTTCTCTAGGGTTTTCTTAAGGAAGATGAAGGAGCTGAAGGTTTTGTATGTGTTTAGGTTTTTTTTTTTTCCAGAAATAGCTGATCCAAACTTAGACTCTAGGGTTCTTTTAATGTCTAGGTCTAGAGTTTTAGGGGTATTAGGCTTGGGTTTTTATGGGCTAGATCCGAAAATTAGGCCTAAAAAATGGGTTGTGCGAGCCCAAATGTTATTTTTTCTCCGTGAACAAGACCAAAAATACTACCTCATTTACTAATTAATCCTACTTAAGTAAAATAACTAATAAAATAAGACTAATCGTTAAAACAAACTTATTTTTTTGGTATTTTTCAAATATCATACTAAAAGACAAAAATGAAATTACATTAAAATCATTGCAAAAATTAAAATAATATTCCTAAAAACAAAGTGGAACTATTTTTGTATTTTTGAATTTTATGTAAAGTAGATAAATTAAAAGTAACTAGATAACTATTAATTAGCTAAATAAAAGAAAATATTTTTTTGTAATTTTCATTATTGTGATAAAATAAAGTAAAAGAGCCAAAACTATTTAAAATAGCGATATTAAACATAAACTAAATATTTATGCTAAAAATGTGTAAAATCTTGGGGAGGATAAAAAATGACATGTCTACACGGGGTTAACCCCCGAGCTCAGGAAAAAACTTATCCAATTTCTTATAACTAACATGAATTGTTTTGTCTTGTCCCATCTTGATATGACAGGGATCCCACCGGAAATCACCACCCATAAATTAAGCTTGGACCTGAAGTTCCACCCGGTGAAGCAGAAATGAAGACCCCAGTACGAGATCAAGCATGCCTTCATCAAAGACGAGGTAACCAAGCTTCTCAAAATAGGGTCCATCCGGGAAGTAAAATACCCCGAATGGTTAGAAAACATAGTAGTAGTCCCTATGAAAGGGAACAAACTTAGAATGTGTGTAGATTACAAGGATTTAAACAAAGCATGCCCCAAGGATTCTTTTCCTCTACCTAATATTGATCACATGATCGATGCCACGGCCTGCCACGAGATCCTCAGTTTTCTCGATGCCTATTCCGGGTACAACCAAATACGAATGAACCCGGATGATCAAGAAAAGACCTCCTTTATCACTATTACGACATATACTGCTATAATTTAATGCTATTTGGGTTAAAAAATGCTGGTGCCACTTACCAACGCCTAGTAAACCGGATGTTCGAAGAACAAATAGGGAAATCTATGAAAGTCTGCATTGATGATATGTTAGTTAAGTCCCTGCGAGCAGAGGACCATTTGAGGCATTTGCAGGAAACCTTCAATATATTGAAGAAGTACAACATGAAGCTGAATCCGAAAAAATGCGCGTTCAGAGTCGAATCAGGTAAATTTCTCGGGTTCATGGCATCCAATAGAGGAATCAAGATCAATCCCGACAAGATCAAAGATATCGAGGACATCACGGTAGTAGAAAACGTAAAGGTCATGCAGAGGTTAACCGAGTGCATAGCGGCCCTGGGGCGATTCATCTCGAGGTCCTCCGATAAGAGCCATCGATTTTTCTCGTTGCTGAAGAAGAAAAATAACTTCACATGGACACCGAAATGCCAGCGACCTTGTAAGAGCTTAAACGATACTTATCGAGCCCACCGCTGCTTCACATGCCGAGGGCAGACGAACAACTATTCTTATATTTGGCAGTATCGGAGATAGTGGTAAGTGGAGTCCTAGTCTGGAAAGAACAAGATACGTAATTTCCTATTTATTATGTTAGCCGGGCCTTAGGTGAGGCTGAAACCAGGTATCCCTACCTATAAAAGTTGGCGCTCGCTTTGATAAGCGCCTCCAGGAAACTAAAGCCATACTTAGAATGTCACCCCATATATGTTGTAACAACTTATCCATATCGAAATATTATGCATAAACCCGAACTTTCGGGATGATTGGCCAAATGGGCCGCAGAAATCAGCGAGTATGATATTGAATATCGACCCCGAACAACCATTAAGTCTTAAATTTTGGCATACTTCATGGCTGACTTCACTCCGGCCCTAGTCCCCGAGGTCGAAAGAGAGCTGTTGGTAAGCTCAGGTGCGTCCTCGGGAATCCAGACCCTCTTTACAGACGGTGCTTCGAACGTAAAAAGGTTTGGACTCGGCATCGTACTAAAACCACCCACAGGCAACGTGGTTAGGCAATCTATTAGAACTGTAAAATTGACTAACAACGAGGCTGAATATGAGGCCATGATAGCAGGTCTCAAACTAGCCAAAGGCTTGGGAGTGGAGGTGATCGAATCCACATGCAACTCCCTCCTTAATGGAATCGGGTTAATGGAACCTTCGAAGTTAGAGAAGAACGAATGTAAAGATACCTTGATATGTTACAAGTAACATTGCATCGATTTAAGGAGTGGACTTTGCAACATGTGCCTCAAGATCAGAATAGTGAGGCCGACGCCCTCGCAAACTTTGGTTCATCGGTCGAGGATAGCAAGCTCAATTCGGTGGCCGTCATGCAACTCATGAGGTCAGTAATCGAAGAAGGTCACGCCGAGATAAACTCCACAAGCTTGACCTGGGATTGGAGAAATAAATACATAGGGTATTTGAAGACCGGAAATCTTCCTTCAGATCTAAAAGAATCGAGCGCCCTACGCACGAAGGCAGCACGGTTCACCTTGTTCGAAGACGGAACCTTGTTCAAAAGAATGTTTGATGGTCTACTAGTGATATATCTGAGACCGGGTGATACCGAGTATGTTCTGAGGGAGGTTCATGAAGGCACTTGCAAAAATCATTCCGGTGCCGAATCATTAATTCAAAAAGTAATCAGAGTCGGCTATTACTGGATCAACATGAAAAAAGATGCGAAAGAGTTTGTTCGAAAATGTGACAAGTGTCAAAGACATGCACCGATGATTCACCAACCAGGGGAACTACTCCATTCGGTTTTGTCACCATGGCCCTTCATGAAGTGGGGAATGGACATCATTGGACCTCTTCCATGGGCCCCAGGTAAAGCTCAATTTATTTTATTTATGACTGACTATTTTTCTAAGTGGGTTGAAGCACAGGCCTTCAAGAAAGTTAGGGAGAAGGAAGTCATTGACTTCATTTGGGACCACATAATATGTCGGTTCGGAATGCCATCCGAAATTGTGTTTGACAACGGGAAACAATTCATCGGCAAAAAAGTTACCAAATTTCTCGAAGATCACAAAATCAAAAGAATCCTATTAACACATTATCATCCTAGCAGGAACGGGCAAGCCGAATCGACCAACAAAACCATCATCCAAAATCTTAAGAAGAGGCTAGCCGATGCTAAGGGAAAGTGGAAGGAAATTCTACCCGAAGTTCTTTGGGCATATCAGACAACCTCAAAATCCAGTACCGGGACTACCCCATTCTCGTTGGTTTATGGTGCCAAAGCTCTAAAACAGGTTGAAGCCGGAGAGCCGAGTGTCAGGATCCGATATGCAACAAAGGAATCAAATGACGAGGCCATGAATACGAGCCTAGAATTATTGGATGAAAGGCGTGAAGCCGCCCTCGTCCGATTGGCCGCCCAAAAACAACGGATCGAGAGATACTACAATCGAATAGCCAATCTTTGATATTTTAATGTCTGGGACTTAGTGCTAAGAAAACTCACCCTTAACACTCCGAACAAAGGGAAATCAGGTTTGAATTGGGAAGGACCGTACCATATCCTCAGGGTCACTGGGAAAGGATCCTATAAACATGGAATGCCGAACAGGGAATTTTTGCCGAGCAATTGGAATGTAACTCACCTAAAACGATACTACTGCCAAGGTATGACCCCTTTTCATTTCCTTTTATTTTTTTGACTAACACTTGCAGGTGATCGACAAGATACAGCACGAAGTCTTTAGGTCTGAAAGCACGCGTTGCACTCTTTTTTCCTTAGATCAATTTTTCTTTTCCGACGAGGTTTTTAATGAGGCAAAAATGGATCATGTTAACTTAGAATCAAAGACCGATCAAAAAATGGTATCGAAGATTGTGTTTACAGTATCCAAGATTTCTCTACAATCAACCTCGAATACTGGGGGGATCACCCTCGGATATCGAATTGCTCTAGCAAGGAAATTATTTCGTAATGGAAGGGTCTCGATAGGTAAGATTTGTTGTAAGGGCCAAACGGTCGAACGAACCGTGCTCACGTAGATTGCTTGGGCCCTGGCATAAAACATGTACACATGTATGACTATTTTTGACAAAGAATAAAGAGAAGTACTTTCCTTGCAACTATTTTATTTCTTAGGAAAATTTCCACTTTACAATCCCGTACTTTAGATCTCTCAAGGAAACAAGCTCAAGGGTCGATCATAACCAAAGTTTGGATGGTCACTCCCTCACTCGGGGACTGCCGTCCGGAAACGAACTCGAACAGATCAAGCTATTAAAACATTGGGGATGCAAGACCTATTAGGCAACCCCCTAATTTTAAAGGCCGTGGCCATACCCACTTGGGGAGTCTGGATAACTCGGAGAAGCAAGCCCACTGAGCTACACCTGTAATAAAAAGGCCACGGCCATATTAACACGGCTCGGAGACGTCCCAGAATCGTAACAAAATAGGCCTTCAAAATTTTCATAACCGGTTCTAAAGGCTAACGCTTGGCAAACTATATTTTGAATTACTTATTTTGGGAGAAAGTTCCCGGTGACACCGAACCCAAAACGACTCAAAAACCAAAAATGTAAAGCAAGGTTTGTTTAAACTTACACAACTGAAGTTATTTTGTGCTAAGGCACTCCGACCTTTGTGAACACAAGCATAAAATAAAGGAAAACTTGGAGAGCCGAAAGGGATAGAAAGCCTTATATATATAAGAAATCTTTTTACAAAGGCCAGATCGACCTAATACAAAAATTTATAATGGCCAAAACGACCTCAAAAAAGACACAAAAGAATGCAAAAATATAGAGGCCTAAGTAGCCTGGTCTTCATCGGAGGTAGCGTCTCCATCCTAGGGATCTTCCCCGTCTTCGAACTCACTTAAACTCAGAGTCTTTCTTAGGAAAGGCCAGCTTCCAAGCCCTGGTTTCCTCTGCTTTGGCATTCTCGATTTCGGCCATAATATCGAAGCCTTGAGTGTGAACCCCCTCGAGGGCTTCCCATCGAGCTTACCATTTTGCATGTTCCACCATGCTCTTGGCCTTCGCCTGGATGTCCTCGACGTCAACCTTATATTGGGCCACTTTAGCATCAGCTTGGGTGTTGGCCATGGCCACCTTATTAGAGATAGACGAGTTCAGTTGGGACTGAAGCTCCTCTATTTTCTTGACCTGTACCGAGGCCTTCTCTCTTGCGGCCCAGAGTTGGGACTCGGCCGACTCCACCTCTGCTTGGACGGCCTCTTTTTTTGAGTCTAAGATGTCCATATTCTTCATAAATTCTTCAGCCTCGGCCCGTATTATATCTACTTGTTTCTGAAGCTCCCCGATCTGTTCGAGCCTCTCCCGGACCTATAGAATCGAATCGTTAGTCATTATCTCCAATTCGTCTTCACTATCGTGAAGCACTCGGAATACCTGCTTGGCTATCTCGGTATGCTCATCTCGAGCCGTTACTAAATCTGCCTGAAGCTTCTCACTAAGAAGCTTATAGGTGTCACTTTTCTCAGTGAGGTCCCGAACCTCAGCCTCGCACTCCTCCCAGATTCGAAGGAAAGCCTCGTGATGCAACACCGAAGCCTTCAGGCGCGGAAGAAGATATTAGAATTACCTATAACCCCAATTTGAAAAGATAGAATGGAGTGACCCTCGAAGTTACCTGATTCAGAGCATGTTGTGCCTCATTAAACAGGCAAACAACTCCCACTGCATTCATCACAGCTTGGTCTTCCTCGATCACCAAACATTTATGGTAGCTAGCAATCCCCACGAGGGGAGAGAAGACCCGGGCATCCTCCAGAAAAAAAAGCACTATATTCCGCCTGCGATCGGGGTTAACACTTGGGGCCGAGAATTAGTCCACCAGCTTTGGGCTCGATGGAGACCCAGTAGCGCCCGATGACGGTGCTTTCTTTGGCACCAATAAATCACCATGCCCGGTGACAACTTCCAAGGAAGCAACTCAACCCTGTCCAAGAAGCTGTGGATATCAACCACCCCCTGAGGACCCTCGCATGAGCGACCTTCTAACATATTGGCCTCTTGGATTGTGGCGTCCGAAATCTGAGGGGATCCAGAAATATCGATTACTCTGAGCTCGTCCCTCGAAATGTCTTCCTTTGCTCGGGAAGCTTCGTCCCTGGTCTATCTGACGACCATCTCAGCTTGGGACGGAGTGGCCTTAACTCTTTCTGGTTCAGGAAATTTGGTCGAAGCTCCCTCATCAACCTCCTCCGGTTCAGAGGGCTTTTGTACGGTGACACTGGCCCGCACGCGGGTCACCAAATTGGAGCTACCTTCCCCTTCTTCTTCTTCTTCTTCTTCTTCTTCTTCTTCTTCTTCTTCTTCTTCTTCTTCAGAATCATCCCTAAACCGGCGGATCGAGTCCGAAAGCATAGCATTGGTGTCCCCCCTGGCTTGCGAGACCTCCTCGCCAGTCTTTTCTTTTCCAAGCCTAGGAACTCGGAGCCCCTTTTCTTTTCTTCTCTTTGGCCTGCTTTGGAGCAGGTGGTGGGGGAAGGACTTCTTCTTCATCAGATGGGGGCCTCATTGGTACATCCTTCCCAAGTCCTACAAAGGAAAAAAGATAAGTAAGCTCGAGAAGAAGCCCAAACGATAACTATTCTATGGAAGAAACTTATCATGATTGCAGGCCTCCCATCGACCCTTCGATAACTCCATCCAATCACGCTCGGAGTATGGTCTTGTGACACCAGGCCCTCGACCCATTTCTTGAGTTCGGGAACTACGTCCGGTATTTGGGCCATACTTGCAACACCAAAAAATATAAATTAAACAGCAAAATTAAACATTCAAGGAAAAGTACTACTCTCGGTTCATGTTAAATTTCTCAAGAAACGGCATGCCTTCAGCAGGGATCAGGTCCGAAGTCCTTATTCGGACAAATCGGCCCATTTAACCTCGGTCACAAGCTTCATCTATGCCTTAGAATGGGGCCTTGCTGGCCTAGCGAGCAAGCTTGATTAACCCTCCTCGATAGAGTCAGGGACTGTAAAGGCGTATAAGGTGATCGAGGGAGAAAAGACATCCCTCGATTTTGCTTACGAAGAATCGGAGGAGAATCAAAATCCTCCAGAAGGAAGGATGGATCTGGCCGAGGGTAACGTCGTACCTCTCATAGAAGGCGACGATGACATGGTCTAAGGGGCCCATCGCGAAGGGGTAAGTGTAACCCTCCACCTGGGTAGTGATCGACTCTTCAGGCAAAGGTACCACCACATGCTTTCTGGCCCAGTTGCATTCCTCTTTAACCTTGTTGAGGATGTTATTGTAATTGTACATATATACCTCGAGACTGTTTCACATCGACCCGGTACCGAGGAGGTCTTTTCAATCTTAAAGTTAGCAACAGTAGGGCACCCTCCCGGAACGAAATCCTCAAGGGGGTATTCAGCAGTAGCTCCGCCGCTGGCAGGCCGCGACAAAGAGGTGGTCGCCTTTTGCGGTACGATTTTAGAAGTTTTTTCCATTATAGAATGAAAAAGAATTAGGATGGTATACGGTTTGCTTAAAGTTCAAGAAATTTGGGTGCAAGAGTTGCAAAGCAAAGAGATTTTTGAAGAGAAGTGATAAGTAGGGATTTTGACCGCTTATTTGCTCTCTTTTACTTGCGTTTTAGCTCAAAAATGCTTAAAGGTATTCCCGGAAACTAACGAAATGTGCTTACTTGCAGGAATATTGGGAAATGAGCCAAAGAAGTCAAAATCAACTCATAAAGGAGTCAAAAGTAAACAAGAACCAAAACCGAGCAAAAAATGGGTAGCAGTGCGGACCGCACAATTCTAGTGCGGCCGCAGAAGGGAGATTTAGAGAGTAGTTTTTTGGCCAGCTCAAGGAGTGCGGACCACACCAAAATTGTGCAGCTGTAGGAGGTCAAGTGAGGCTGCAGTCATTATTATGCGGTCCGAAAGATTGAAGAATCAGAGAGCTATTTCCATTCCAAAAGTAAAAGAGTGCGGACCGCATTACTTTTTTGTGGCCGCATAATCAGAAGTGCGGCCACACCCGCTTTTATGCGGACCGCAGAAGCCTAAAATTCCAAGCCCAAATTCCTAAGACTGCGGACCGCACGACAATTGTGTGGCCGCCGAATCCCATTACCGCACCAGAATTATGCGGCCGCACAACCTTCGCATGGGCATTTTTGTCCGATATTTTCAGTTAGTATAAATAGAACTTTTTGTCATTTTTAGGTTAAGTTCGATCTTCAGAAGTGCAACTGAGCCGTCTTTTTACTTTTTAGAGTAATTTTGTACTAGATTGACGTCTCAATATTAGATTTTCTTTGTTTAATCAATTATTATGCATTCTATCTTAATTTCTTCTTGTATTTCCTTATTTTTCATGAGTAGCTAAATCTTTGGCTAGGTTTGTGGCTCAAACCTAGTGTGGGTACTTAATGGGTATTTAATTTTAGGGCTTGTTTGTGATTGGGTTAGTGATATTTAGCCTTGTTTATGCTTGAATTCTAAAATTAATGGTTGCAAATATTGATTCATGCCTATTTGACCCAATCTTTACTTGA
The DNA here is from genome assembly GCF_001879085.1 of Nicotiana attenuata. Classification (NCBI taxonomy): domain Eukaryota; kingdom Viridiplantae; phylum Streptophyta; class Magnoliopsida; order Solanales; family Solanaceae; genus Nicotiana; species Nicotiana attenuata. Next base: position 31,442 of record NW_017670823.1, read on the forward strand.
GAAAGAGAGACTAAGTTTAGGAAAGCTTGGCTAACAAGAAATTGGGGCAAACTCAAGAAATTGATAGCCATGCCAGACGCATTTGATGGCCCAAAGAAAGTAACTATATTCTCATTGCAAATGCTCCTATTAAGTCCTAGAAGGACAAAGTCTGTGGTACGCTTGAAACGTATAGACAAATCGGTTTCAAATAAATTTCTTGATAAAGAAGATGAGCAAATGATCAAAATGATCATAATAAAGGAGACAAGTGATCTAGAAGATCACATGACATAATACTTCATAAAATCTCAAGAGAGGTTTAGGTACCAGAAATGAATGAAGAGATCTTTATGTTATGTCTTTATTAAAAATGTTGAAACCGATATAAATTGTTCGTCGACAAAATCTATGATACCGCTAAATATATATGAGGATCTTAAGTCTGGAGAAATAATTTCAAGTAGAATTGATTTCATATGAAAGACATGTAGTTTTGAACATGTAGTTCAAACACTTGAAAGTATAAAGTCAATGATATGTGCAATCAGTTTTCGATATCTTATATGTCTAGTATGACATGAAAACTTGATATGCATCTAAAGTCTATTATATGACTTATATGACTTAACTTATATGACAATCCATGAAGGATTTAAATTGCTTAAAGCATATAGAATTCATGGTCATGAAGTACTACATCCTCAGTGCAATTTGTGCACAAATGTATCTTGCTATAACTATATGCATGATAATATGATAGCAAGAGTTTCACCTTTATGTGAAGACATTGAACTGACAATTCCAACAAGATCATATGAAGACAATTCATCTCTATCAAGAATGATGATTTCAAGGTGCAATACATTCATTCTAGTTAATATGCCTGATTTGTTCATCAAATCTCTACCAAAGATCTTTTGAAGATGGTGCACAAGATTGGAATGCAAATGCTTAAAGATGTGAATTGATGCTCTCATCAGGGGGAGTTAATACGCGTTATAATTTTTTTCCCTTTCAATGTTTTGTCCCACTGGGTTTTCCTTGCAAGGTTTTTAACGAGACAACCAAAAGGCGTATTATTAGATATGTGTACTCTTTTTCCTTTTCTAGAAGTTTTTTCCCACTGGGTTTTATTTTAGTTAAGGTTTTAACGAGGCACATTATCTGTTGAATGGACATTCAAGGGGGAGTGTTATAAATAGAATTGTATTTATGGTGAATGTCTATATTTAGAGAGATTCTAGGGTTCATTGCTCGGTGGCTAAGTCACCCTCTCCCTATAAATAGAGGGTTCTATTCTATTGTAATTCACTCCAATTCTCTCTCTACTTTTCTCTGCAATACTATTCTTCTTTTTTTATTGTTTTATAACAAAAGTGATGATTTCTTCATATTTTATACACGTATTGTCATCCACATTTTTTGGAAAGGGTGATCCGCAGTCGCTATCCTGGGTGTGCTCGCAAACTCAAAAGAATACTATTATCATTGGATAACTTATTTACTGTGAAATAGCTCGCAAATCACACAGGAGATGCAAAACCGCACTAAGCAAGCCCAGTGTGATGAACTTTGACCGAGGAGGCTTGCAAAAAATAATACATAAATTATTGTATGAATTATACTGATATTTGTAATGTAAATCTTCAGAAGCGGACCTACGTGTTATAGTGAGGGGCCACTGGACCTCGTATGTTTTGGCAGAAATCTTGTATATGTATATGTATATACCTTGAAAATGATTAATTTAAAGCACCCGGCGCCTTAAACACTAAAAGCCTTTAGGGGCAGTAGTTGAGTAGAAAATCGTGTCCCCATAAATATGATTACCGTAAATCAATCACTAGGGTTAGTCATTTGAAATTTATAGCGAAGAACCCCAAACATTATGTGAGTTACACATCTATAATATTAGGAATGCAAAATCTTATCTTACGAACTAAATGATTTATTAGTAACAAAAAAACTTATGACGAGATTATTTTTTCATTACGAAAAACAAATGAGCCTTTCAAGAACAGTCCAATTTCATACCAAAATTATTCCTTTTTTCGTGAGAGTCGTAGCTCCATCACTTGAATAATTTCAAGGCTCTATGATGAAGTAGAAAACAATACTGTATACATTCATTAAATATTCAAATAGAGGTCCATCTTGTGTGAGTTGATAAATGGACTGAGGCCGAGGGCAATATGGTCAAATCACCACATGCCTTTCTAATTTTGAAAACCCATACGTTAGAAGAACATACCCTTAATAAATAATTGCCCCACCTAGATATCCACGCACTTAGTAGGCGTTTGGACATAAGAAATTTAATTTTTTTTAAAAAAAGTAGTATTGAAGTTAAGTTGAAAAATGATATTTGGAATTTGAAATTATGTTTGGACATGCATTTCACTTGATTAAATGTTGCAGTTTTTTGAGTGGGGAAAAAATAATTGTGAAAATTTAACTAGCGTTAGGACATAGATTTAGTTGAAACTTGAAAAAATAATTTTTGAAGTAGTTTTGAAAAATAATTTTTGGAAGTTGAAATTATGTTTGGACATGCATTTTATTTGAAAAAAATTTGAAGTTTTATGAGTGGGAGAACAAGTTTCACCCAAAATCTACCCTAAATTAGATTTTGGGAACTTGAAAAATAATTTCAGAAATTTTTCAAAAATAGATCATTAATCTATGAACAAACAATGTTTTCAAAAAAATTTTGAAAAAACGTTGCATGTATGGCCAAACGGGGCCTTAGTCATTTTAGAAAATTTTCCAAAAACTTGCAAACATAGACAAACACATTTTTAATATTTTATTTTTGAAAAAAAGTGAAAAGAATTTATTGACAGATGGAGACGTATTATACTGCTCCATTGAATACTCCCCGCATTTCAATTTATATGAGTATATTTAATTGGATATTGAGTTTAAGAGAAAAAACTTTTAAAATTCATGATTTAAAACAAGTTATAAATGTTTTTATGAATTTAAATTCATGATTAGATGGTTCGGGCATGAGAAGAGGAGAGGTACTGATGCTCCGGTGAGGAGGCGTGAGAGGCTGGCATTGGAGGGCTAACAGAGTGGTAGAGGCAGGCCGAATAAGTATTGAGGAGAGATGATTAGGCAAGATATGACATTGCTCCAGCTTACTGAGGACATGACCATGGATAGGAAGGGGTGGACGTTGAGAATAAAGGTTAAAGGTTAGGTAGCCGAGTGTTGTCCTTATTTGTAACAACATCTTTGATGCACCACTTGGTGTTTTTCGTATCCCTACACTTCTGTTATTACTTGTTGTTGTCTTTTGTTTCAGTTTTTTGATTGTATTACCTATTGCTAGTTTGTATTTTCGCTTCGATTGTCAGATCGGTTTGCTTGTTACTGCCCCTCCCATTTTTTCTTCCCGAGCGGAGAATCTAGGAAAACAACATGTCTGCCTTCTTAAAGGCAGGGGTAAACTCTGCGTACACTCTACCCTTCCCAGACCCTACTTGTGGGATTACATTTGGTATATTGTTGTTGTTGTTGTTATTAAAAGTAAAAAATTTATAATTAAACTATTAGTATTAAATATAAAATGTAGGAGTATTATTTTTTAGAATGAATTAAAAAGGATATCATATTTTTGGAACAGAAAGAGTATCTCACAGCCCTTTAGTTCCGCAAAGGAAAAAGCATAATAGAAGGAAACAAAACAAAAGCCATCTGACCACTACACGCCTACCTTCTCTGACTTCTTTCTTTTTTTTTTTTTTTTAACTTCCAATACCAAACGCGCATTATTCATTATTCCCTCCCGCCGTCCTTCTTTCTAGCTTTCCAGCTACCCACTCTCTCTCTCTCTCTCTCTCTCTGCTTACCCATTTTCTTCCTCTAGAAACTTTCCGAGAAAATATGTGTTAATATATTAATCAGAGTTCACAATCTTGTCTATATACTTTTGGGATGGGTGTATCAAAGAGCAACAAGAAGCATCAATGTTACATTGCAGTGCCATCTCAGGTAATTAATTCACTTTCTTCTTCCGCTCTTCAAACTCTACTAGAAGAAGCTCCCAAGAAAAAGACGAAGACTACTGATCCTTCCAAGTTGAAGCTTTTGCTCGCTAATCCAAGATTCTGGATTTTCTTGCTTTTTCTCTTTGCGTTTGCTGGGATATTGTTAAATATGTGGCTTAACTTTGACCCTTTCTCACAATACCCATGTTCCATTTCTCAAGAAAAGGGTCAAATCTCTACTTCCCCTCAGCTCAGTATTGCTGCTGTGAATGAAAAAAGTATAGTGAATGAAAATAGTAGTGAGTTCTGGAAGCAACCTGATGGGTTGGGTTACAGGCCTTGTTTGGATTTTAGTGCAGAGTACAGAAAGGCAAGTGAGGAGATTTTGAAGGATAGGAGTAAGTACCTAATGGTAGTAGTTTCTGGGGGAATGAATCAGCAGAGAAATCAGATTGTTGATGCTGTTGTCATTGCAAGAATTCTTGGCGCTGCTTTAGTTGTTCCCATTTTCCAAGTCAATCCTATTTGGGGTGATGAAAGGTTTCTTCTTTCAACTAATTTCTGTGTATTCTTCCAGAAATGGATTTTGTTTTTTTCTAAATTTCTTAATGTATGGTCTGTGTTTGCTTGGTCTGTTTTTGTGGTTGCAGTGAGTTTTCCGATATTTTTGACATGGATCATTTCAAAAAAGTTTTGGCAAATGACGTGCGAATAGTTTCATCGCTTCCTTCTACACATGTGATGACTAGGCCAGTGGAGGAGAAACACACTCCTCTCCATGCTTCCCCTCAATGGATACGCTCACATTATACCAGAAAGGTGAGAAAAAGTTGATGGTGGTACGGAAAGATATTTCTCTTTTTATTTTTGTTGGTATCTTAGCTCTGTTCAGTGCATGATCAATGGTATTTAGTAGAGGTCTCGGGTTCAAGCCATGGGTATGGAGTCGCCTCTTTAGGTAGCGCTTTAATCCCCAATGTGGGACTTCCCGGCGCGGTACCGGATTTAGTCAGGTCCCAATACGGGTACCGGACACTGGGTGGGAAACCAAAAAAAAAACTCTATGATGCGAGAGACAAGTCTTTATACTCTTACACCGCTCATAAATGCCTGAAAAATTAAGATATAAATACTACTACAAATCTTAGGGTAGTTAAGAAGGGATTGGTTTTCCATTCTTGTGTTGTATTCTGAGGTAAGGTCTGCCCGTCTAGTCCCCTGCTCTTCTCTTTTGCTTCATACAACATCTACCCTAACACCACATGTTAGTGTTAACCAAAAAAAAAAAAAAGAATCTTAGGCTAGTTGAAAAGGATATTTCATTGGTGTATAGCTCCATTCATTAGTTTGGTTTGTCTAACTGAAATCTCTAGTGAAAGGTGATTGTAAACAAGTTGTCTATTGTTTCTAGAAGACGCCGAATGTTCTTGTACCTACAGTTTTGTTTGATCTTGCTGCAGCTTAGAAGGGATGGAGTTCTTCTTTTGCGAGGTCTTGACTCAAGGCTATCTAAGGATCTACCATCCGATCTTCAGAAACTTCGTGGCAAGGTAAACTAAAATTTCTTTATTCTATGGTTAAATGTGTGATATTCTAGTGTATTATGAGACACAATCTTTCTGAATGTTTTGTGAAACTTGCTCCTTAACTAGTTTATATAGGAGTAACAAGCAAATGGCAATTTAATCTGGATGCTCCACCTAACTTTTTCTGTGGCAATAATTCTAAAAATGTGGCGTCTTCTGATTTAATCCTCTGTGAACTTGTAGGTGGCTTTTCATGCTTTGAGGTTTAATCCATCAATCTTAGAGCTCGGTAACAAATTTACAGAGAGGATGAGGAGCAAGGGACCATATCTTGCTCTTCATTTGCGAATGGAGAAGGATGTGTGGGTGAGGACCGGATGTCTTCCTGGTTTAAGTTACGAGTATGATGAAATGATAAACAATGAGCGGAAGCGCAGACCTGACCTCTTAACTTCAAGGTCAAACATGACCTACCATGACAGGAAGCTTGCTGGTCTCTGCCCCTTGAACGCATTGGAAGTTGCAAGGTAAGTGTCAAACTTCATGAGAAAGTGTTCTGTTGAAGCACTTTGAAAATGTTTCTGCTATTAACAAATTTGCAATCTCTTGTTTAGGTTGATAAAGGCTCTGGGAGCTCCAAAGGGTGCAAGAATCTATTGGGCTGGTGGAATTCCGTTGGGTGGGAAAGAAGCCCTGCAGCCATTGACCAAGGAATTTCCTCATTTCTATAACAAAGAGGATCTTGCTTTGACTGGGGAACTTGAGCCATTTGCCAAGAAAGCATCACTTATGGCTGCTATTGACTACATAGTGTCGGAGAACAGCGACGTTTTCATGCCATCTCATGGTGGAAACATGGGCCATGCCATTCAGGTACTGCCTTCAGTCTATATGTTTCTTGCTTATAGTTCACGAACATTAGTCCCGCATTATTATGAGCTTCCTTTATTATCGTTGATTGCGGTTGTTTTTTGCAACAGGGACACAGGGCCTATGCAGGGCACAAAAAGACTATCACTCCTAATAAGAGACAGATGCTCCCACATTTTCTTAACTCATCTCTCTCTGAGACAGAGTTCAACAGAATTATACTGGATTTGCACAAAGATTCGTTAGGTCAGCCGGAACTCAGGAAGACAGGAAGGGATGTTACAAAGTACCCTGTCCCAGAATGCATGTGCAACACTACTACTATCCATTCCTCCGTGTAAACTCCTTTCGCACTAACCAGACAATTTTGCGATGATATAAGAATCGTTGACAATGTGAATCAGCATCACTGCATCTGCGGGATTAGCCCTCCCTTAAGATAGTCTCTTACATTCCACAAAGAGGGCTTTCTCAGGTGCAACACTGTTCGGAAGGAGGGCCTAAGGCAGAGGTAGTAACAATTAGATGCGGATGTAGAAGGTTACTCTGATTCAAAAGCAACAACTCCTACAGCTTCATATTCTTTCTTGCTAATTATTTTTTGCACGTCATATTCTTTTGAAGTTGGGGAGCTAGGCAAAGATGAATTATTAGTTTAGTAAAGAAATGTCATTTTATTCAATTCGTTCTTTACACATCTATGTAATCCATCAGTCTATGTATATGCAATATATGTACAAAATCGTACAAATTTTGGAGGTACTTGTACATTTAGTCATTCATTTTTTTGCGGCAGACAAATCGAAAACCTTTTTATGATAAAATAATCAAACTTTCATAATTGACTCCATGCAGTATGTCTTAAGTTATATACATCTTGTAAGTTAGTCCGAAAAGCTAACAGGTGTAGGCATTTGCATCCTTGTGTATATATTGCAGATGCACTATCATCAAAACATGGGTAGTTTTTTCCAGCTTGTCCATAGTATACAAGCAGGTAATATGTTCTATGTTTCCTATCTTCCTTCCTAGACAGCTGCTGGTAGCGCCTCTTAGATCACCAGGCAAACAGAGATAGGAAGTTGAGTAGCTATGGGACAGTTGAAAGAAAAATGATGTCTATTGAGTTACTGGAGCAAAGGTAACATCTATTGCATAAGGTGTAACCTCTTTGTCATATAACCATTCTGCAATGCTGTTCAAACAAAGCCGATGAATTTGAGTGGAGCCTTAAATTTCATTATAAGTTCCATTGCCAGAACAGTTGCCAATATTGTCTTCTTTTCCAGATCATTCTGTCAGCTTCGGTTGTTGGAGGAGGAATGCATACAGTTAGCAACATGTTTTTTCATCAGCAATGCACAAAACATGTCTTCACCAGTTACTTCAGCAAAGCCATATAAAAATTGTAAGCTTGTATTAAAATGATGATTTCTTTTTCCCTAGTCCGGTCCAAACTTTTATATTTGGGTCAGAAGCCAAAACCATATGCTACTTTGAATATTTCTTTTCTCATAAAAGCTACTCCAATAAAGAGACTAATATAAAGTTCAGTACCTGCCCCTAGGACACTTAACTATAAATAGGGAATCTCATACCTGCATTTTCATCATCCAGTTAACGCTTCTTTAAATTAAATTTTCAGCATTCCATTTAAATTTCATCTTCTAGTGAGCAAAAAGGCATGGCCATCTATGTGAACCATGTTTATACTATACTCTGCATTATTTTTATTCTGCCTGTTCTAGGCTACAGTCGTAGTTATTCTTCTAAAGCTACCTATAAGACCTCTGATGGCAAAGGAACAGCAAGCAGTGAAGCTGGCCACCACTTTGCCTGTTTTTTCCACTAACCTGCTTGTGAAATAATTTCATATGTACAATCCTTAAGGAAATTCAAATTACATCAATTATAAATCTAAAGTGGTTCGTAAAATCATCTGCTTTAACCTTTGAACTCGCAAAATTTGATCAGCTGGAGCTTGTGGTTATGCAGAGTATGGCAGATATTTCAATGACAGGCTGGTAGACTGGAGTTTTCCTAAGCAACGTCAATATTTGAAGAAATTAAATGAATAAATCACACTACAATGACAAGCGGTGTCATTTTTTAATATTTTATAACCAATATTTTCATTTTGTTTATTATCTATATATACATATTATCACGTGACACCGCTCAGGATAAGGTGCATCCGTCGCATCCTGGTAGCTTTATAAGAATGGAGTTGGTTGTGGTGTATGCTACCAGGTACTTTATTTTGTGGATATCCTAGCAGTAGAGCTCTGCAAGGTATATCTGCTATTTTTTCCAAAAAATTTTTTTTTTTTTTGATGATATAACTTCTTCGATTTAGTGTTCATTCATCCCAAAATGTATTAATTCACATTTTTTTTAATGAGAGTCAAATGAAGTTATTACAATAATATTTTGAAGAGTTTAACATCTATGCAATAATAGTGTAAGAAGTTTTATGCTATAGCTTACGTAACAATCGTAATAAGTGTGATTGGTAGTCTAGAAAATAAGGTAGGCAATTAGTAAGTTGATACGGCAAAAAGCTTTAAATGGATACAATATGGAGCAGGTTTCGACTTGGCCAACCCACCAAAAGTAAATCTGAAGCTGAGGATTCAAGTGAATGAAGGTGGAATGACCAAATGGGTTCAGTCCCACAAGGCCGTGATCCCTCAATTATGAAATGGAGCGAATGAAAATATGAATAAAACTTGTAATATCTTGTCACTACAACAAAGAGATATCTGCCACAGCTTATTTTTATTTCCATATGTTTGAAGTCATTCCAAAAAATAAGAAACACAAACCTTGGAGTACTAGGGAGTAGGCACAACTGCTTTGTATATATCTTCGACGGCCTTTTGGATCATTGAAATCCTCAAAACGCAAAAAAGAATAAAAATCCTAAGAGAAGCACGATTGTAAAGATTAAGAAGATTGGCTGAATTCTCAGACTTCTGCTTTCAAAAGTAAATAAAAAAGGAGAAAATCAGCCTCCAAAGCTGAACGTACCCTGAAATTAGAATGAATTTTAAAAGCCTGTCATTTAGAGAGCTTACATATTTTTTTAAAAGGTAAAAGTTTTATTAATAAAGGAACCAAGAAGGTACACAAAAGTACAAAAAAACGTACAGCAAAAAAATAGATTTTGCAGACAAAGGTTCTTGGCTCTAGAAATGTGATTCTTTTTATCCAGACTCTCCAAATAGTCCAGAAAATACACAAACGGATAGTCATCCTAAACTGTTTCTGGATCTTTACTATATTCTGCCCATTCCAGCTTACCAATAAGCTCCTAACATCTGAAGGCATATCCCAAACTACACCCAATATTTAGGAAAAGCTCTCATTATTGCATAGCAACTTTACAATGAATAAAGAGATGATTGACGGATTCCAGTTCCTCTTCACAAAGATAACATCTGATACTTAAAATGAAACCTCTCCTCTGCAAATTATCTTAGGTTACGCATGCCACTCTGATGACAACCCAACCAAAACAGGTTACCGTGACAGATGCTTTGTCTTCCATAGCATTATCCAGGGTTAATTTGGCTCAAAAGTGCTCAGTTGGTTCTGAAGAGTGTTATGACAGCTTTTAACAGAGTATTTCATATCATTACTTGTTGTCCAGACTATAACATCCTCTTTATCTTCTTATACCACTGTTGTACCTAGTAATTGTAGTAATTCCACAGCTTACTCCACCTCCCATTCATTAAAATATCTTTACATATCTTTGTGGACACCCCATGTGATCGGAGACTATCTTTGGCACGAATACCCTCTAATATAGTACCTGATAAAAATATGATTTTTCTTAGCTTATTCTGGAGAGAGCTCGTTGTATAGAGCGGAGTACTGGCTAGTCAAGAACTCCCATGTCTAGAAGATGAAGGTGACTGAAAAGAGCATGTTGAGATGGACGCGCGGGCATACCATGTTAGACAGAAAAGTGAGGATTTATATAGCTCAACTTGCTTGGGACTAAGGCGTAGTAGTAGTTGTTGGTTCTCCCTCTGTTTCTGATTCCTTCTCTCTCATATATCGCATCCTTTCTCTCTGGTTTGTCTTCACTTTCCTCATTCATCATCTTCGAAACCTATCCTTCAATAGGCTGATATGAAGCTCATGATCGTCTATTTAGTAGTTAATCTTCTAATTCTTTCTTTCGAAACCCTAATTGCATCCAATTAGAGTATTAATATTGTCGTTCTTTCTTACTTATGTTCAATAAATTGAAATCATTACAAAAGGTTTGATACTTTGATTCATACCCTACTCCAACATCAACTCTCATATCTGTTGAATTTTATCCTTCAATAAAAAAAATATTCTCTAACTATAGTCTAATCTACAACTTCACCTCCGACTCTTAAATATGTAATTAAGTTAAACATCCATATTTGATCTTACCATTCACCAATCTAAAGTTAATCAAAAACCTCACCCGAGAATACAATTTCATGATTGCGGTGTTCATTATAATACCCTTGAGAGAAAATATTCCAATTTCTTTGATTCTACTAGTTTCATGTTTGATTTGCAAACTTACACATATATCATTTTTACCCAATTTTCGCACGATCGCTTTTATCTATAAGATCCATTCCTCTCCTTCCGTTCCCACTCTTGTTAAACAACAACTTGATTATGCATCAATCAGCAGTAACTTTTTTTATGAAAAAAAAAGATATTAGTAGTAATATATTTTGCAATCTACGGTGTAGATTTTAAAAATAAATGGATTGGAGATGCATTAATTTCCATGTGCATTATGCCAACAAACTGAATCCGCTATTTCATTTAGTCAATCCGAAATATAAATAAAATACCCAATTGGGTCAGGCCAAATTAATTGTAATTTCTTGCTAAGCCTTTCAAATCACCTATATAAAGATCCTTAAAGAACACTACATCCATCCATTAGAACTCAGAACCACTCCAAATAGATCCTATTCATGGCATCTCATCAATGCTACTCCATATGTGCAAACTACTAGATCTTACATTGTAGCTTTGATGATATGCCATGAATAAGGACTTATTTGCAGTAAGGTTTTTGACCCACTTACGAGTGACCAGAAATATCAAACGTGGAGATATATGAACCCAGATTGCTACATTTTTTTTAAATTCGATCATGTTCCCGGCATGGGCAGAGCCAGGGGGCCGAAATAGGGTTCATTCTTTGCCAGAAAGTTACACTATATATACTAGGCCAAAATTATTTTTTATGTATATATAATAGATGTTGAGTCTCCTTGATTTCTTCATATATTTACTTCTTTATATTTTGAACCCCTTTACTGAATTTCCTGACTACGCCACTAGTTCCTGGTATCTTGCTAATTGTGAACCATATTTGTAAATGGTAATGTTAGTAATGATATGTCAGGAACAATGATCAATTTATAGGAGTTTATTTCAAGATGCTTATGTCACCAGGCCGCTTTGTATGTATGGATGTTCTCCTTTTTAAGATTTTTATTCTTTTTCATTCTAACAAGATTCCTGGCTGTGAATCCAAAATAATACAAGTTTAGAGCTACAAACTGATACTCCCTCAGCCCCATTTTGAGGAAATATGGTGTTTAAAATATAAAGGAGGATTTTTGACACGTAATCTTAGTGTGTAAAAAAGTCAAAAGACACTTCTCATAAGGTCCACACAAATAATGTCAACTCATAAAAGAAACATCTCAACAAGGGCAGAAGCGAAAAGTAAATATAAGGTTTTTAGTATAAATTTGTATCAATCTTTTTGCAACGGGCAAAAAAAAAAAGGAGTGGTGCTGAACAAATTGAGATAGATGGAGTACCTGTTTTAGCATGCTAAAAATAACATGGCCAGTGGTTGCTTGGAGAGATGTTATTCAAAGTATAGAGGCTTCCGTTCATGACCAGCTGTTTGAGATAAATACCTTTGATGAGAATATAGTTGAATCGGTCTTTTGGCCATTTGACCATGTCAATGCTGACTTCCACTCAGCCTTAGGAGTTCGACAAAGAAATACATCACAGATCGCAGTTACAAGTACCTATGAATGAAAATACTATCTGGCTGCAAGAGATATACACTGGCCATGTTATTCACCACTGAGATATACAGGGTAAGGCCACTAACTATCTCATGGCGAATCTATGTGAGCTGCAAGAGTAGCTGATGTTTGACGTGAAGTGAGGTGTGGCAACAAAGATTAAGTGCAGGAATGAATCAGAGTTCTCTTCAACATCCTAGCGTTTTCCTTACAAGACCCAATCTTTACATTGGCCAAACCCAATATCTCTTGGTCGTGCAACTTCAGAATCCCAATTAGAACTGTTTCCTTATTGACAGCAAGAACAGGATCACATTTAAGGAGTTTTGTGTTTTGCCAACACAGTCAATGATTTTCCTTTCACGCAGTTAGAAAAGCCAATTCTTTTTCAAGGAGCAACTGGTTTCTCATCTCCCTTGTCAACACCCAAATTCCTAGACCCGTTTCACCAATAATCTCCACAAGAACAGAGGCCATCCTTGAAATGATGATAGCGATTGACATCTCTGATAGTGATTTCTCTCTCTGTTAACTTTGAGATAAACTTGATTGCAACATGACAGTCCTCGCAAACTCGGAGGTTCTTGGTGATCAAGAGCTTTGTCCCTGGGGGCGTACTAATTAGTCCAAAAGCAATCGCTAGCCTTTCACTGTGGCTGCAGACCATTCTGCTCTTCTCGTCATCTTCCACATCATGGAAAACAGGTGTAATGTTTGGGACATAACCAGCTTGTACCATTCGTGCTCCCAAGCTGTCTAGCTCTGCATAAATCTCATCAGACATAGGATGAGAGGTATCCCCCGAGAGAAATGCATGTACTTTGTTTTTAACTTCAATCCAACTGTACGCGATGGTTTTCTTTACACCTCTTTCATTCATTAGTTCTCTAAGCTTTGCAACACCTTCCCATCTACCTGCTTGGGCATAAATGTTTGACAGAATCACGTAATTTCCTGCGTCATCAGGCTCAAGTTCAATTAACCTCTCCAATGCCAATTCTGCAAATTCCACATGACCATGGATTTTGCATGAATTAAGCAATGCACCCCAGACACCAGCATCTGGCATAACTTTCATCTGCATCATAAGTCCATAAGCCTCATCTAAGCGGCCACTATGACCTAAGAGATCAACCATGCATGTAATGTGCTGAATGGTTGGTTCAATTCCGTAATCTTTTACCATTGAATCAAAATACATTCTCCCTTCATTCAACAAACCTCCATGGTTACAAGCAGATAAAACCCCAACAAATGTTATATGATCCGGCTGAGCCTTTCCAACCATCTGATTAAACAAACTAAGTGCTGCATTAGCATGACCATGCATTGCATATCCTGTGATCATTGCATTCCAAGAAACAACTCTTTTCTCCTCGAGTGCTTCGAACAAGATCCTAGCAACATTCACGGACCCACTCTTGGCATACATATCCACGAGTGCTGTCTTCACTTTGTCCAGAGAGTCAAAACCCTGTCTCCAACTATACCCATGAAGCTCCCTTCCCTGTCGAAGGGCCGCCACATCAGCAGAAGCAGAAATAGCAGTCACTAAGGTCGCCTCCGTAGGTCTAACACCTTCACATGCCATTTCACCACATAAAGACAAACAATCCTCAGGGTGACCATTTTGTGAGTAAGCAGCAAGCATTGAATTCCAAACAACTACATCCCTCTCCGCAACATTGTCAAACACCAGCCTCGACCTACCAACACAACCACACTTAGCATACATGTCGATAAGGGAGGCACCCACGAAAACATCCTTATCCCACTTCGTTCTTTTCGCGTGTTCATGAATATCCCTCCCCACATCAATCGCGGACAAGGCCGAGCACGCTTTTAACACAAACGGAAAGGTAAAATTATCAGGAACAAGCCCATAATCGAGCATTTGATAATACAAAGAAATTGCAGCCTGGTAAGGTCCATTCCAAGCATAACCACGAATCAAAACATTCCAAAGAAAAATATTTCCTTTAGGAATTCTATCAAACAGGTGATGGGCATTCGACAATTTATCACAAACACAATAAAGATTGACCAGCTTCGTTGCCAAATAAATGTTGTAGCCTAAACCCGTGAGGCAGAGATGCGCGTGGAGCTGTTTTCCAGGATCAACTGCTTTCCGAGCGATGCAAGATTGGAGAAGAGAGGCGTAATGTTGAGTTGGGTTTTGTGAAAATGAGTGTTGGTGATAGTGATGAAGTTGAATAATAATGTGTCTAATATAAGGGAACGAATCATTTAAGTGTTCAGTCGGATTAAGAGCAGAGGTGATTCTGCCCTTACGAGCCGACCATCTTGCAATAATTGATAGCATTTGAAAATTTTGGTACGAGAAAAAGGAATAAATTTTTTTCTAAATAGTAGTAGTGGTTGTAACAAATACTAAAAGGCGGGAAAGCCAAAAGCTTCCAAAGATGTCGTGCTAAATGATGATAAAGATGACAGAAAACAGGTGGGAACAGTAAGAGGGTTTACTAATTTCGATTCTTCTGTTAAATAATGTTTTCAATAGTTTTTGTACTTCAACGGGAAAATTGGGCTTGAATTGCAAAAGGCAAAATACCTTACCAACCCCCTAAATATGACACAGATTATTAGTTATAGTCTTAAATTATTCGTGATCTTAATTACCCCTTCAACTTGGCCTTTTGAGCGCCATAGTCCCCCTGGACGCTGATGTGGCAACGAGTGTGGGTGCATTCACCGGCCACGTGGATTTTTCTGTATATGTGGCATTTTTTTGAAAAATAAAATATATTTTTACCTTTATAAGTATGCTACTATTTTTGATAATTTTTTTCGATACAATTTATAATAAAACTTGGATAGAACTACATTATTTAGGCTAAGTTTTTTTATTTGGCTAAAAATAATAAAGTTTTAGTTAATCTTTTTTTGAATTTGACTTGATAATAAAGATTTATACAACTGAAATAAATAGTCAAGGCATCTAAAAAGTTATAAAATACATAATTTAAAATTAATTATTTTGACTATAATGTTTTATATAGCTCTAAATTATGTTGCTCTAAAAATATACTTTTTATAGATTTTACCTGAAAAGGTAAAAATACGTAGTTGAAATAAATAACCATTGCATCAAAAGAAGAAATAAAAAGAGTTTATCCATAGAGTAAGTTACACTCTTTTTATTTCTTCTTTTGATGCAATGACTATTTATTTCAACCTGCATTTTTCCTTTTATCAGGTAAAATCTGTAAAAAAAAAATATATATTTTTAGAGCACAATAATTTAGAGCTATATAAAAAATTATAGCCAAAATAGTTAATTTCAAACTATGTATTTTTTACAACTTTTAGATGCCTTGACTATTTATTTCAATTGAACAAATCTTTATATTCAGGTCAAATTCAAAGAAAGATTAACTAAAACTTTATCATTTTTATTTCAAAGAAAGATTAACTAAAACTTTATTATTTTTAGCCAAATAAAAAAGTTTAGCCTAATTAATGAAGTTCTATCCAAGTTTTATTATAAATTGTATTCGAAAAAAATTATCTAAAAAAGTACTAAGTACTAACATACTTAAAAAGGTAAAAATATATTTTATTTTCAAAAAATGCCACATATGCATAAAAATCCACATGGCAGGCGAGTGCACCCACACTCTTTGCCACATCAACTTCCAGGGGGTACTGACTCTCAAAAGTCCAAGTTGAGGGGGGGGGGGGGTAATTAAGTATTTTAAGGCTGTAACTAATAATCCGTGTCAAGTTTAGGGGGGTGCTAAAGTATTTTAGAGATGTTTTATTAAAATGGTCCTCCACCAAAGCTTTTTACCGCAAGATTGAACCGAAATAAACTTTGGCCGGAACTCGATAAGAAACTCGACGACACCCAATGATGCCTTAGACCAGAAATCCAACGATGGTACCTAAAACCTGTATGGTGCTTCGATGGTGATGCTAGGTTCTAAGTTGGTGATTAAAGGTCACTTAAATTTGAATTTGAAAATTTAGGTTTTCAAAATTAGAATCTATATCTTAAGTCGTTTGAATCTCAATTTTGGGATGATTTGAGGTAGTTTGAATTGAAATTTGAGCCATACACCAAACTAAAAGATGAACGTGGAATAAGTTAAGATGTGTATCCTCTATGTATCCTATATGTATATCTCATATGTATCAAATGCAGATCCTATGCATATCCCTTGTATTATGCATATCTACGTGTGAGATACATGTCAAATGCATGTGTGTTGTTGAAAAAAGGCAAAATACATAAGTTGCCACCCGAACTATGACCCAAATCCTTGTTACACACTTTCTGGCAACGAATATTACTTTACACACCCAACCTTTTCAAAGTGTATCCAAGACACACCACTTTTTTCTTAACCAGTTTTTCAAAATATGTGTAATATCACGCACCAATCAAATAGTAACACGTGTCATTTAAAAAATAAAATAATTAAAATTACAATTGTACCCCTCATCTTCCTCATCTAAACTACCATGGCCGTCTTCCTCCTCTTTCACCATCAAACACCATAGTCTCTTCCTCCACCTTTTACTTAATAATAAAGCCACAATTAACTAACAATCATAGAAAAAACACCCAAAACTCCATCTTTTGCGCTGAAATTGAATCAAAATTTTTGAGCCCAGATCCAACTCATTTTTCATTTCACTTCTGTAAAAGTTCAACCGCCATTAACTGCCATCGCCACAAAGTCAGCTATTTAAAAAATCATCCATTATAAAATTAAAGAATGTGCAAAAGCTTGAGCTAAGCTTTAATGGTTGGAAAATATTTTGGAAAATTCTCGCTTGCTGAAAATTCGACTTCGCCATGGGTAAAGCTCAAGTCAAGCTTCTCTACAACGAGAAGAGAAATGAGAAATCGTGGTATGTGTATTTGAGAAGAAGGACATTGGGTGGTGGAGCTCAAGGAGTAGATATGGTAGAATTTTAAAAAAGGAAGAAGATGACTCAATTTAAAATTTTAAAAACCAAAAAAATTGACATCACAAAATTCTTACTGTTCACGCGACTCAATTCGTTGGGAAAAACACGCACTATCCACGTGGGCAAAGTAGTGTGTATTAGATACACTTTGGAAAGGTTGAGTGTGTAAAGTAATATTCGTTCCTAGAAAGTGTGTAACAGGGATTTGGGTCATAGTTCGGGGGGTAACTTATGTATTTTGCCTTGAAAAAAGGAAAAATACATAGAGTCCCTCCTAAACTTGTCCCAAAAACTCGATTGAACACTCAAACTAAATGAGTATTTCTTAACCTCCCTAAACGCGTTTGGAGTGAATTATTTTCACTCCTAATAGCTAATGTGGCAAGAAAATAAGAAGAAAAAAACTTATAAGCACGTACATTTAACAAATAAGGTAGGCCCCTTCTTTCTCCTTCTTTCTCACCCCGTCCCTTTCTTGTTCATAGATCCTTCACCAATCCTTCCCCAACTCAAAACCATCCAAATCCTTCACTAAATTGCCTCAAATTTCAGATATAGACTCCAAAAAATATACTCAGATTTCAACTAGACTTACTAAGAAGCAGCTGTAGATGTAGACTCCAAAACATATACTAAGAAGCAGCTGTAGGAATTTAAATCTATGAAAAAGCTTTGAAACACATATAGGCCGATTGAATCACCTTTCAATGTGATGCACTTTCAATCTCCGCCTCTTTCTATTTGTTATTTTTTTAGCAATTCTTTTGTGAAATCTTAAGAGTTTTGGAGTCTTAACATAAACAATAAGAGTGGATCAACGAAAATCCTAACTCAAATCTGACGTATCCAGCAAACACCATATGAAGTATGTTTTTCTTCTTTGAATTGTTTCTGAAGGAGAAGATTGGCTTGTGAAGGAGAACCTGAAGACATATGACTTTAGAAAGACAGAGAGAAAAAAACAAAACTCCATTGCTAAAACTCTGTTTAGTGGATGATCCTAGCTCTAAGGTATCCCCACAGTTCAAAAAGATGAGGCTGACATGGTCGCTGACGTGGTGCTGATGTGGCGTACGTGTAAAACACCTCATATTGTGAAACTGGTGTTAGTGTTTCAAGGGGAAAATAATTCACTCCAAAACGTTTAGGTGGGAAAAAATACCCGTATACTTTAAGTGTTCAATCAAGTTTTCGAGACAAGTTCAGGGGTCACTTTATGTATTTTCCCTTGAAAAAACTTTAAACTCGATTTCAACTTCAAATTTTAACTCGAAATCAGTTCAAATCACCTTTAATCTTCTTCAAAGTATGCATATTGCATTATCTATGTGTTTTCAATAAATTTCAATCATACAACAACAAGACAACAATATACCCAGTGCAATCCCACATTGTGAGGTCTGGGAGGGTAAATTGTACACAAACCTTACCCGTACCTTGTGGAGGTAGAGAGGTTGTTTCCGAAAGAAAATAATTCTCAGCAGGTTGAACAGGAGAACAGTAATAAGAAGGTCGTGTCGGATTTACTAAAGATAAGAACATTAACAACAAAAAATAAAGCATTAATATAACAAAGCAAGGGGAACAAGAGATGCTACTGGACACCACGTATAAGAGAACACTAAAATGATAATACTAGTGCTGGTATGTAAAAGAAACAACCAAAACAAATGTAGCAGATACGGAGACCTAATCTCGACGACCTACTAACCCTCAACCTAATCTTCGACTTCCATAATTTCCTATCTAGGGTCACGTCCTCGGTAAGCTGGAGACATGCCATGTTATGTCTAATCCCTTCTCCCCAATACTTCTTCGACCTGCCTTATCCTTTTCTCAAATCTACAATAGTCAATCTCTCAAACTTCCTCACTAGGGCATCTGTACATCTCCTCTTCATATGCCCATACCACCTTAGCCTCGTTTTCCTAATCTTTTCGTCCACAAAGGCTACTCATACCATATCTCAAATTCCTAATCATATCTCTCCGAGTATGCCCACACATTCACCTCAACATCCTCATCTCCGCTACTTTCATCTTCTGAGTATGAGAGTTCTTGACTGGCCAACACTGAGCCCCATACAATATAGTTGGTCTAACAACCACTCTATAGAGCTTACCTTTAAGTCTTGGTGGCACCTTCTTATTACACAAGACACCGGATGCAAGCTTACATTTCATCCACCCCACTCCAATACCATGTGTGATATCTTCGTCAATCACACCAGCCCCTTGGATTATTGACCCTAGATACTTGAAACACTCTCTCTTAGGGATGTCTTGCGTATCAATCCTCACTTTCACATCTGCCTCATAAATTACATCACTAAACTTGCACTCCAAGTACTCTGTCATATTCCTACTCAACCTAAAGCCTTTCGACTCCAGGGAGTCTCTCCAGACCTCCAGCCTTGCATTAACTCTGTTGCGCGTCTCATCTATCAGTACTATGTCATGTGCAAATAGCATACACCACGATACCTCCCCCTGAATATTTCCGCATCAATACATCCATCACCAAGGCAAAAAGAAATGGGCTAAGGGTTATTCCCAGGTGCAACCCCATAACAACTGAAGTACCCCGAGTCTCTTCCCACTGCTCTTACCCGAGTCTTGGCTCCATCGTACATGCCCTTAATCACCTTTATGTATGTCATAGGTACACCTCTTACCTCCAAATATTTCCACAGAACCTCCCTTGGGACTTTGTTGTATACTTTTTCTAGGTCAATAAATACCATATGTAAGTCTCTTTTTTTCTCTATACTGCTCCACCAATCTCCTCAAGATGAATGGCTTATGTAGTGATCGCTCCGGCATCAACCATACCCACTGAAAAAAATTCTTATTTGCCTATATTTTTTGAATGTTGTATATTATTTGTAATTTTTTATGACTATTTTTTGTAGTAAGACTTAATAGATAATTGTTGGTAAGTAATGTCTATTCTCGACTTATTTTTGTAGTTCTCTCATAAGACAACTATTCAGTTGGACTTTTAGAGCAAAAATACTACTAATATTAGCCAATTCACAAAATATTACCTGTATTATCTCAATTGGCTATTTGTATGTTTCTCCCTCTCAGGGCCATTTGTACAATAACCCCTGCTCATTAATTCACATTCAATCAACCAACAAGTAAGTCACGAGAAATTCTAACCAGTATCAGTACCAAATAGAATCTAAAAAGACAAAACTCTAACAATTCAATGAAAGTAGCACAAAATCAGCATATTAGAAAGAGAAATTAAAGAGAAAAATCGACTTTTAAGTGGCTTCTCCAATAAAATAGTCCTCCACCAAAGTTTTTCACAGCAACATTGAATTGATTGGCAATAAAAATTAACAACTTGCAATAAATTTTTGCCTGAGCTAAACTCGATGACACCCAACAAAGCATGTCACGACCCAAAATCCATAATAGGTTGTGATGGCACCTAACGCCGGCATTAGGCAAGTCCACAGGTGCAACTACAGTTTAATTACCCCTTTTTAACATTTAAAACAAAAGTTCTTTTTGAGAAGAACGAAATAAGTACGATTTCATGCAACCGTGCGTACCCCTTTCTCAACAAAATACCAACGTGATAAATACATCTACTGTAATGATAGTAATAGTAAGTACAACAGTACGTATATGCTAAAAGCCCCAAAATCCGATTCCACAAGTGCATGAGTAATCTAGAGAATATACAAAACTAATACAACTATTGTCTGATAGGTAATAGACAGAAATAATAAACAAGGTAGAGGGAGATTCCGGTGCCGCAGATCGTAGTAAGGCAAGCGGCTCACCATTAAGTCTCCATAGAAGATCAGCTATGCGCCTGCGTGACCACTAGTAGTACCTGTCTCTGTACCTGCACAGTCAGTGCAGAAGTGTAGGGTGAGTACGGAAAACAACGTGTAACCTAGTAAGTTTCTAGTCAAACCTCAAAGAAGTTATGACAAGGGGTCGACTTGACACTTACTAGAGGTCAAATAATAATAGAAATACATAAAGTAGACATGGTGAGTGTACAACAAGTAGCAACGAAGCAAATAAAAGTAACTAAAGTAATTTCACACATGAGTATATTAAATCACTAGACTTGTCATAATCGGCCTTGAAGGCGCAAACTCATTTGTTGCCAAACCGAATCCAGTTCCAATTATTAAGCACGAAGCTGCCGAGGTGAACGGCCGAATCCCATAGGAATAGTGGTACTCACTACAGCAGATGCGAACGGCCCAATCCTATAAGAATAGTGTTACCAACCTGCCAAGGTGAATGGCCCGATCCCTTAAGAGTAATTATGTCACTGCCGAGGCGAACGACCCGATCCCATAAGAGTAGAGAAATTTACCTCGCTCGCGGATACATACGCGAGACGAGAAGAAACGGATCTATAGTTTATCAAATATTTCCAAATTTTCCGACGAAAGAGGCTAAGTCAGTATCTTTAATTAAAATCTCAATCTTAGTCCTTATCNAACCTGACATACTTGGTACACATTGATAATCAACGGACTCCAGCTAATGTGAACTGCTGCCACTTTAGAAGATAGAGAGCCAACACAGGGACCTGATCCCTTGTGTTTCCCTGACAGCAGTACGAAAGTCAACTGTGTACAGCTGGAAAGTGACTGCCATAGAAACAGTGCACACAGTGTAGCACAGTTCTACAGTCACTAGTCTCTTTGACCAACCAAGTGCTTACATCATTCAAGTGATGTCATCCAAGTTTTATTTACAAGAGCATTACAACAAAACATCCTTTTGAACACTTGAGAATTCACTCCAAGCATTCAAGCCATTTGATATTCGAGCATTCAATTCTCAAGTGCATCAAGAACAAAGTTTAACACTGCTACGGACCAGTTCCTTAATCTAGTATCTTATTGTCCTTAGTTGAGTTGTAACTTTGTAATTGTTCTTCATTGTAACTCTTAATTTGCTTAGCTAGAAGCGTTACTTAGGAACCCCTTTGTAAAACTATAAACCCTTAGTGTTTGTGTCGTGACTAGAGTTAGTCATGAGTTGAAATCTTTGTAATAGGTGTATTGTAAAGTGGCTTGTAATAGGTGTATTACAAGTTAGTGAGGGATTAAGAGTTTAATTCCTAGATTGCATAGGTTGTAATCTAAAAGTTGCTCATAGTGAAATTGAAATCCTACAAGTATAGGTCGTGGTTTTTTATCCCCTTGAGCAGGGACTTTTCCACGTAAAACTCCCTATCTTATTCACTTATTGTTTCATTAGCATTCTCAGTAGAAACTCATAGAGGACCTGGTACTCTATAGTTTGGTGGACTCATATAAACTATCAATTGGTATTAGAGGCGGTTCTTCCTATCAGGCTAACACCTAGGAAGGATCCTTATGGCTGCTCCCCCAAATTTTGAAGAAGGTCAGTCTACGTATAGACCACCCAGGTTCAATGCGCAATACTATGGGTGGTGGGAGATAAGAATGCATGACTTTTTCATGGCAGAAGATTCTGAGTTGTGGGATGTTATATGTGATGGTCCTTATGTCCCAACGAAGAAGGTCGGAGATCCTCCAGAGACGATGCCAAAGACCAGAAAGGAATATAACGATGCAGATAGGAAAGTTGTGGAGAAAAATTTTCGTGCCAAGAAAAGTTTGGTGTGTGGTATTAGGACCTGATGAATATAACAGGATCTCAGCTTGTCGATCCGCAAAGGAAATATGGGAAGCTTTGCAGATAGCACATGAGGGAACCACTCAAGTAAAACAATCTAAGATTGATAAGCTCACCACTGAGTATGAGCTCTTCAGGATGAAAGATGATGAATCTATTCAAGACATGCACATAAGATTCACCTCCATCATAAATGAGCTACACTCACTTGGTGAAATTATTCCTAAGAACAATTTCGTGAGAAAAATTCTCACTGTTCTGCCTAGTTCGTGGGAGAGTAAAGTGAATGCCATTACTGAGGCAAAGGATCTGCAGGCCCTAACTATAGATGAGCTAGTTGGAAATCTCAAAACTTACGAAATGAAGAAGAAGAAGGACAGCGAAAGAAGAGAACCAAAGAAGGAAAGAACCTAGTACTCAAAGCTGAAGGCAATGACTCAAGTGAAGGGGACAGTGACATGGCTTACTTAACAAAAAGGTTCCAGAAAGATAGTCAGAAGAAATGGAGGATACCAAAATGGGGCACCACTAGCAGACCAAAGAATTATGATCTCTGTCATAAGTGTGGAAAGCCAGGGCATTTCATCAAATATTTTCCTCTCCCGAAGCAAGAACACTTCAAGTACAACCCTGATAAAGCAGCCAAAAGGAACTCGGTTCCTGAAAAACGCTTCAAAAGGAAGAATGCCGCTGACAACGTTGTGAAGCAAGCTCTTGCAGTATGGGGAGATTCCTCAAGCGAGTCTGAAGGAGAAACTGATGCAGATGACAGTTCCATTATGGCAGTTGAAAGTGAAAGAAATGAATATGATTCAATATTCGCTTTGATGGCATAATCAGATGATGATGAAGATGATGACATGATGAGGTAAATTTCAGGGATGTTCAGAGAAATCTGAAATTCTACTCCCCTAAGAAACTCATGTCATTAGCAAATGTACTAATTGATGCCTATCATAGTCTGGTAGAAGATAAAGATGCCCTGACCTTAGAACTAGGAGAAGCTGAACAAACCAGAGATGATTTGGTAGTATGTGTAGTTGATCTGAAGGAAACCATAACTAATCTGGAGAATGAAAAAAATGGTTTTAACTGAAAAAATTGCTAGCGTAGAGAATGAAAGAGATGATTTGGTGGTTGTAGCTGTTGACTTAAAAGAAACCATTGAGAATCTAAGTAAAGATAAGACTGTGCTAGTGAATAGAGTGATTGAGATTGGGGAGGAGAAAGATGACCTCTTAATAGTGATTGCATACCTAAGGGAAACTATAGAGGGACTAGGAACAGAGTCTAGGCCTGGAAATTCCGAGAAAGGAAAAGAGCCAGTGAGGCACACATTAAGCTTGAAAACGAGTTGAAAGCTGTGAAAACTAGCATGTGTGATGAACTTGAGAAAAACAAGCATCTCCAAACTGAACTGGAAAGAGTAAAAAATGATCTTGAAAAGTCCCTTAAGTGGACCTGGTCCTCGGAAGCTATTACTGCCGTGTATGTTAATAATGGTGGAAACAGGCAGGGAATAGAGTTTCAAAAGGAGAGAACCCCTTACAACCCCCATAGCAAGTATGTTACTATACTAGATAATTGGTTGTGTACCCACTGTGGGAACAATGTGCATTTTAAGGAAAATTGCCAAGCCAGGGTCCAGTCTATTTAGAAAAATAAAGTGTTTGCTGAAAAGGTAACTACTAAAAGGGACCAGGTGCCACCTATTAAAAACACATGTTACCTGCATGGACCAAAAGAGCTCTTATTTCATCTTCTTGCCTACTACAAAGGGCCCAAAACTTGTTTGGGTTCCTAAAACTAACTCTTGATTTCCTTGTGCAGGGAACACTGAAAGAAANTAAGATTCACTCCAAGCATTCAAGCCATTTGATATTCGAGCATTCAATTCTCAAGTGCATCAAGAACAAAGTTTAACACTGCTACGGACCAGTTCCTTAATCTAGTATCTTATTGTCCTTAGTTGAGTTGTAACTTTGTAATTGTTCTTCATTGTAACTCCTAATTTGCTTAGCTAGAAGCGTTACTTAGGAACCCCTTTGTAAAACTATAAACCCTTAGTGTTTGTGTTGTGACTAGAGTTAGTCATGAGTTGAAATCTTTGTAATAGGTGTATTGCAAAGTGGCTTGTAATAGGTGTATTACAAGTTAGTGAGGGATTAAGAGTTTAATTCCTAGATTGCATAGGTTGTAATCTAAATTTTTCTCATAGTGAAATTGAAATCCTACCAGTGTAGGTCGTGGTTTTTTATCCCCTTGAGCAGGGACTTTTCCACGTAAAACTCCCTGTCTTATTCACTTACTGTTTCATTAGCATTCTCAGTAGAAACTCATAGAGGACCTGGTACTCTATAGTTTGGTGGACTCATATAAACTATCAATTGGTATCAGAGGCGGTTCTTCCTATCAGGCTAACACCTAGGAAGGATCCTTATGGCTGCTCCCCCAAATTTTGAAGAAGGTCAGTCTATGTATAGACCACCCAGGTTCAATGGGCAATACTATGGGTGGTGGAAGATAAGAATGCATGACTTTTCCATGGCAGAAGATTCTAAGTTGTGGGATGTTATATGTGATGGTCCTTATGTCCCAACGAAGAAGGTCGGAGATCCTCCGGAGACGATGCCAAAGACCAGAAAGGAATACAACGATGCAGATAGGAAAGTTGTGGAGAAAAATTTCCGTGCCAAGAAAATTTTGGTGTGTGGTATAGGACCTGATGAATATAACAGGATCTCAGCTTGTCAATCCACCAAGGAAATATAGGAAGCTTTGCAGACAGCACATGAGGGAACCACTCAAGTAAAACAATCTAAGATTGATAAGCTCACCACTGAGTATGAGCTCTTCAGGATGAAAGATGATGAATCTATTCAAGACATGCACACAAGATTCACCTCCATCATAAATGAGCTACACTCACTTGGTGAAATTATTCCTAAGAACAATCTTGTGAGAAAAATTCTCAGTGTTCTGCCTAGTTCGTGGGAGAGTAAAGTGAATTCCATTACTCAGGCAAAGGATCTGCAGGCCCAAACTATAGATGAGCTAGTTGGAAATCTCAAAACTTACGAAATGAAGAAGAAGAAGGACAACGAAAGAAGAGAACCAAAGAAGGAAAAGAACCTAGTACTCAAAGCTGAAGGCAATGACTCAAGTGAAGGAGACAGTGACATGGCTTACTTAACAAAAAGGTTCCAGAAAGATGGTCAGAAGAAATGGAGGATACCAAAATGGGGCACCACTAGCAGACCAAAGAATTATGATCTCTGTCATAAGTGTGGAAAGCCAGGGCATTTCATCAAATATTTTCTTCTCCCGAAGCAAGAACACTTCAAGTACAACCTTGATAAAGCAGCCAAAAGGAACCCGGTTCCTGACAAACGCTTCAAAAGGAAGAATGCCGCTGACAACGTTGTGAAGCAAGCTCTTGCAGTATGGGGAGATTCCTCAAGCGAGTCTGAAGGAGAAACTGATGGAGGTGACAGTTCCATTATGGCAGTTGAAAGTGAAAGAAATGAATATTTCAATATTCATTTCTTTCACTTTCAACTGCCATCATGGAAAAATCCCTGCTCAAGGGGATAAAAACCACAACCTACACTAGTAGGATTTCAACTTCACTATGAGCAACTTCATGATACAGGTGTTAATTCCATGATGGCAGTTGAAAGTGAAAGAAATGAATATGATTCAATATTCGCTTTGATGGCATAATTAGATGATGATGAAGATGATGACATGATGAGGTAAATTTCAAGGATGTTCAGAGAAATCTAAAATCCTACTCCCCTAAGAAACTCATGTCATTAGCAAATGTACAAATTGATGCCTATCATAGTCTGGTAGAAGATAAAGATGCCCTGACCTTAGAACTAGGAGAAGCTGAACAAACCAGAGATGATTTGGTAGTATGTGTAGTTGATCTGAAGGAAACCATAACTAATTTGGAGAATGAAAAAAATGGTTTTAACTGAAAAATTGCTAGATTAGAGAATGAAAGAGATGATTTGGAGGTTGTAGCTGTTGACTTAAAAGAAACCATTGAGAATCTAAGTAAAGATAAGACTGTGCTAGTGAATAGAGTGACTGAGATTGAGGAGGAGAAAGATGACCTCTTAATAGTGATTGCATACCTAAGGGAAACTATAGAGGGACTAGGAACAGAGTGTAGGCATGGAAATTCTGAGAAAGGAAAAGAGCCAGTGAGGCACACATTAAGCTTGATAACGAGTTGAAAGCTGTGAAAACTAGCCTGTGTGTTGAACTTGAGAAAAACAAGCATCTCCAAACTGAACTGGAAAGAGTAAAAAATGATCTTGAAAAGTCCCTTAAGTGGACCTGGTCCTCGGAAGCTATTACTGCCGTGTATGTTAATAATGGTGGAAACAGGCAGGGAATAGGGTTTCAAAGGGAGAGAACCCCTTACAACCCCCATAGCAAGTATGTTACTGTACCAGATAATTGGTTGTGTACCCATTGTGGGAACAATGGGCATTTTAAGGAAAATTGCCAAGCCAGGGTTCAGTCTATTTAGAAAAACAAAGTGTTTGCTGAAAAGGTAACTACTAAAAAGGGACCAGGTGCCACCTATTAAAAACACATGTTACCTGCATGGACCAAAAGAGCTCTTATTCATCTTCTTGCCTACTACAAGGGACCCAAACTTGTTTGGGTTCCTAAAACTAACTCTTGATTTCCTTGTGCAGGGAACAGTGAAAGAAAGCAGTCAACAATGGTTCATGGATAGTGGATGTTCAAAGCACATGACTGGGAACAACATGGACTTTCTTTCACTAAAAGCCCTGCAAGGAGGGAGTGTATCCTTTGGCAATGGAAAAAAGGGGTACATCTCGGAGTTGGAAAAGTCGGGAAATCACTCACTCACTCAATTGAGAATGTGTACTATGTCAATGGTCTCAAGTACAGTCTCCTGAGTGTTTCTCAGATTTGTGATAAAGGAAACAAGGTGGAGTTCTTGTCCAAGATATGCACAGTTACAAATCTGGTAACTGGTGAAGTGGTACTTTTGGCTAAAAGATACAAGAACATCTATGTTGCTGATTTTGAGTCTCTACAAAGTGGTGATCTGAGTTGCGTGAAAGCTGTTGATAATGATGCTGAATTGTGGCACAGAAGAATGGGGCAAGCAAGCTTCTCTCTTCTAAATAAACTTATTCAGAAGGACCTGGTCCGTGGTCTGCACATGTCAAAGTTCAAAGAACAGAAAGTATGTGATGCCTGTGCTAGAGGGAAGCATGTGAAGTCTTCATTCAAGTCTAAGAAGGATGTCAGCACCTCAAAGCCACTTGATCTCCTTCATATGGATCTGTATGGGCCTATGAGAGTGCAAAGTAGGGGAGGAATAAGATACATCTTTGTGATAGTGGATGACTACTCCAGATTCACTTGGAGTCTGTTTCTTAGAACAAAAGATGAAACCTTTGAGGTATTCGCGGCCTTTGTGAAGAAAATCCAAGTGAAGATGGAGTCTAGAGTAGCATGCATTAGATCAGATCATGGAACAGAATTTGACAATGCCAAATTTGATGAATTCTGCAATGAAATTACTCACAACTTCTCAGCCCAAGAACTCCCCAGTAAAATGGAGTTGTGGAAAGAAAGAATAGAACTCTTGAGGAAATGGCAAGAACAATGCTGATCAATAGTGGGATTGCAAAGAACTTCTAGGCTGAAGCTGTCAACACTGCCTGCTACTTGGTGAACAGGTGCATGATCAGATCTCTCCTGAACAAAACCCCCTATGAGTTGCTGAATGGAAAGAAACCCAAGCTAACTCACCTAAGAACATTTAGGTGCAAATGTTATGTTCTCAACAATGGAAAGGATCAGCTTAGAAAATTCGATGCCAAAGTGATGAAGGAATCCTTTTGGGGTACTCTTCTCAAAGAAAAGCTTACAAGATATACAACAAGCGGACTCAGTGTGTTGAGGAAAGTGTTCACGTAATCTTAGACGAGTCTTATCCCTCATGTGAGAAAATCAGCAAGGATGATCAAGATGGAGAGCCTCTGCTGGTTCTAGGTGAAGTCATTGACATGACAAACGGAAAGGCAGACATGATGAGTCAAGTGAAGGAGCCAAGTGGAGACGATGCAACTTCTTCCTCAAGGGAACTGGGTACTACAATTACAACCACTAAAGCTGAAGAGACAGTGGTTGATGTAGTGCAAGGTACTCCACAGGTGGCTGAGAATAGAATACAAAGGAACCAATCAGATCTACCCAGCTCCTCTACAAATGAGCCTCAAATGCCCAACTGGAAATACAAAGCTCTCATCCTCTTGACAACATAATTACCCCTCTAGATCCGGAGTGCAAACCAGATCAAAAGCCATAAATTCACTCCCAGATCAAAAGTGATAAACACTCCCAGTTGCAACTGCTACTCGACTGGACATGGATGAATTTGGATCTCTTGTAAATCAAACCATGTATAGAGGCATTATTGGGTCTCTTCTCAACTTCACTGCCAGTAGACCTGATATTGTCTTTAGTGTGGGACTATGTGCAAGGTTTTAGTCAAATCCCAAGGAATCTCATCTGAAGGCTGCCAAAAGAATTTTGAGATATCTTAAGAGAACACATGACCTGGTGCTATACTACCCCTCAGGTGACAATTTTAATCTTGTTGGGTATGCTGATGTTGACTATGCTGGTTATCTTGTGGACAGGAAAAGTACCTCTGGAATGGCTCACTTTCTAGGATCGTCTTATCTCATGGGGCAAGCAAAACTCAGTGGCTCTTTCATCAGCTGAAGCAGAATATGTAGCTGCAGCTTCTTGTTGTGCTCAGCTCCTATGGATCAAACAACAAAATTGGAAGATTTTGGTGTATACACTAACTGCATGCCTCTTCTATGTGATAACACCAGTGCACTCAACATGGCTAAGAATCCAGTTCAACACAAAAGAACCAAGCACATTGACGTGAGATAACATTTTCTGAGGGATAATATGGAGAAGGGGCTTATCTGTATGAAGTTCTGCAATACAGAAGACCAAATTGCAGATATCTTCACCAAAGCATTGATTAGGGAGCATTTTGAAAGAAATAGGATGAAGCTGGGGCTATTGAAGCCTAATTAAGAACCTGATTCCCATCAATTGGCAATGAAAGGCACCTTCAGGTAATATTAGCTAAAGTGTTTTCCGGCCAAGTCTAACTCACTTCAATACCATTGCAGGTAGACACACATGATGATTGTAGAAGATGTAGATGCACTGCATGGGCGGTAAAAGAGGATTGATATTTTCAAAGACAAGTCAAGAACCTGGTTCTTGTACCAAAGGTTAGTAGTCCTGTGCATTCTCTCATACATATCTTAAAAAAGGTGCAAATATCAACTTCCATGTCATCTTCCTTTTCAGACTCTGCTGTCACATCTTTTCATTTCAAATCCTTTCTATCTCCTTCCGAAACGTCGCAACTCCCCACACTCTACCGCCGTTTCAGAATCGGTTTCTCTCTCTCTCTCTCTCTCTCTCTCTCTCTCTCTCTCTCTCTTTCATAATTATCTTCTCTCATTAAAACCCTCTCTTCTCTTGACCGATCCTATTCCTCTCATCACACCTTCTCCAACAAATTCTCAACTCTCTGCAATGGCTGACAATCACTCAAAAATCCCTTCTTTAGTAGAAATTAACCCAGAGAAAACCCTTGAGTCCTCCGTCCCTGATGAACCCACTGTCACCATTCCAGTCTCAACCACTGAAAACACCTCCAACCCAGATTTCCCTACACCCTCCTGTTATAATGCGACTATCTCAGACCTCTCTCTCCCTCCAAATGATGAGGACTTAGAAACCCAAAAAATCAATAAATCCTTCATCTCTATCGACTGAGATTCTCACTAACCAAGGCAAAAGTGGAGAACAGTGTAAAGTTCCAATGTTTGTACAGGTTTTAGGGGCTAGGGTTGATCAACCTTCCGCCATTCTTGCTTCATATTCTGTGGTGTCCATGGAGTCTCTAGAGGAGGAAACCGTCGCAACCATTTTTGTTATATCTGCAGATGGAGTAGTACATGATGTAGTTTCTGGTGTACCCAAGTCTCAGAGAAATGAGATACAGGGTTTAGTGGAAGAAGGAGCCATGGTGCTGTTTGAAAGCTCCGCACCAACAGAAACTACTAGGACTTCTCGTGAAGGACCTGACCCCTCTCCGGAGGAAACAGGTCAAGGATCCCCCTCACAGGTCAGTTCTGCTCCTGCACCTTCTCCACACTTTGCTGTTGAGCCCTTGGAAATTCTGGTTCCTGAGAGGAGGTCTAGTGATGAGGAAGACCAAGACAACATTGCTCTTGATGCATTTATTGTCAAGCGAATGACAATAATCACTCCCGAGTCTTCTACTAAGCGACCTACTACCAGGTTGCAAGCAAAAGAGGCTTATGAGTCTGCCCTCCAAAAGAGCAAAAGGAGCAGTAAGAAGAAAAAGAAGAGGTTGGTGAAAAATGGAGAAGTAGTATGTGATAAGGATGTCCTTGTGGTGGAAGTTGATGAGGAAGCAACAGAGGAACCTAGTTCCTTGGTTAAAAGTTCTCAGAAGAAGAAGCAATCTACTTCAGTGGAAGATGTTACAACCCTCAGTTCAAAGGTGAAAGCTGTTGTGAAAAGTGGAAAATTGAAAGATGTTGTGAGTGAACCATCATTGTCTGATGAGGATGTTTTGGACAAGTCTGGTGGAAAAGGAAAATCAAGTGTTGTGAAGTCTGGCAAAATGAAGTTAGAACCTGCAAAGGAACCTGATTCTGCAAAGAGAGTGAAAAGTGAAACTATGTCTGCTATAGAACGATTGAGGCACCAAAAGGTCTTGTGGGGTCGCTCCTTTAACCCAGCAGTTTCTGAAATGGCTAGCATGAGGCAAATAATTGAGATGGTTGAGGTTCAAAAGTGGTGGCATTTGTTCTAAATAGATGCGCCTAAAGTGTATGAGGATGAGGTTCAAAGCTTTTATGCCGACCTCTTTCCTGTTGATACCGACCACATTTGTGCCTTAGTTAATGGGGTAGATATCTTGCTTGATGTGGCTCTGCTTGGGGATATTCTTAAAGTCCCTATTGTTGGTGTGTCTTCTGTAAAGGATGCGTGTGGGTCAAACTTCAGAAATGCAATTGTAAAGGAAGGTGCAAACCAGCAAGGGGAACGGGTTCACAAGAAAGCCTTGTTGCCTGTGTATCAGTTATTGTTCGAGCTGGTAAACAAGGTTCTTCGACCTCGTGCTGAGAGGAGGTCCATGGCTTCAAAATCAGACTTGTATCAAATGGAGGCACTCGATGGATTTTCAGCTGTGAATCTGCCTGCTATCATAATTGAGCACATATAGAAGGTAGCAACTTTCAAGGATGGAAATCATGGTCTTCCGTATGGGTTTCTTCTTACGCACGTGTTTAAGTTCTTCAAAGTGCCATTGGGACAGTGCAAAGTAGGACCAAGAAGCAGACCTTCTCTCAAACAACTTTAGAGGAATGTGAGTGCATCAAAAAGAATGGGGGGGGGGGGGTAGGCAGTACATCGATAATCTCTCAGCTCATGAATGCTCAAAACAGCGCAACTGAGGAGATTCGAAGGTTGAAGGCGAGGAACGCTATCCTGGAAGGTCAGCAGGCCTAATGGGCCCCAGGGTCAAATGAGGAGATAGCTCATTTGACAAAAGAAAATGCTGATCTCAGGGCATAAGTGGAGAACCTGAAAGAGAAACTGCTCACCGAGCAAACGTCGGCGAATGCCCGAATTGATCTAGTTCTCCAAACCCTTGCTGCAGCTTCCAAGCCCTCTACTCCTAGTGCCCCCTAGGCAACCCCTTTCAGTGACCAATTTCTGGATGTTCTGTTCTTGTTTTGATGACTTGGCAATTGTTTTTGTTTTTTTTTATGTGGATGGGATGCACCTATGCTGCTCCCGATAACAACAGTCCAATCTGTGCCTTTATTGCATAACAAAGGCATATGTTTTCTATTTATAAAAACTATCCTCTTTTGCTATCTAATGCTTATGTTCTCTGCTTCTATTTTCTATCATGTTGTGTGCACATATGTGACATGAGTTAGCTAGGCTAGACTTCTTATGCTGATTGCCTGCTTGTGTATTTCTAATGATGCCACAAGGGGGAAGAATAATTGAAACATGGATCTGATTAAGGGGGAAGCATAAAGTTAGGGGGAGCTTGTGAAGTTCCTGTTGTTTCATCTGGTTATTTCTGTTCTAAAACTATGTTAATCAATGTCTAAGTTTGTCATCATCAAAAAGGGGGAAATTGATGGGTTTTCAATATCTTAGCTTTATGTTTTGATGATCTAACATACCTAATGTCAAAGAACCAGATAGGGAACCTGACATACTTGGTACACATTGATAATCAATGGACTCCAGCTAATGTGAACTGCTGCAATTTTAGAAGATAGAGAACCAACACAAGGACCTGATCCCTTGTGTTTCCCTGACAGCAGTACGGAAGTCAACTGTGTACAGCTGGAAAGTGACTGCCACAGAAACAGTGCACACAGTTCTGCAATCACTTGTCCCTTTGACCAACCAAGTGCTTACATCATTCAAGTGATGTCATCCAAGTTGTATTTACAAGAGCATTACAACAAAAAATCATTTTGAACACTTGAGAATTCACTCCAAACATTCAAGCCATCTGATATTCGAGCATTCAATTCTCAAGTGCATCAAGAACATAGTTTAACACTGCTACGGACCAGTTCTTAAATCTAATATCTTATTGTCCTTAGTTGAGTTGTAACTTTGTAATTGTTCTTCATTGTAACTCCTAATTTGCTTAGCTAGAAGCGTTACTTAGGAACCCCTTTGTAAAACCATAAACCCTTAGTGTTTGTGTCGTGACTAGAGTTAGTCATGAGTTGAAGTCTTTGTAATAGGTGTATTTCAAAGTGGCTTGTAATAGGTGTATTACAAGTTAGTGAGGCATTAAGAGTTTAATTCCTAGATTTCATAGGTTGTAATCTAAAAGTTGCTCATAGTGAAGTTGAAATCCTACTAGTGTAGGTCGTGGTTTTTTACCCCTTGAGCAGGGATTTTTCCATGATGGCAGTTGAAAGTGAAAGAAATGAATTCAATATTCGCTGAACTAAGTTGAGGCCTCAAACCTCGTCAAACAACATTGAAACTACGATTCACACCCCAAAATCAAATTGAATCAACTTCTGAACTACAAACTTCAGAACCATCTCCGAATCATACTTAGATTACTCGGAATGACACCAAAATTTGTGTACAAGTCATACATCACCGTACGGACCTATTCCCAGGCTCGGAATCCCAAATAGACCTCGATAACACTAAAGTCTGCAAACCATATTTAAAGAACTAGAAACCTTCAATGAACCAACTTAGTTAGAGAGTCCTTGAATATGATTGAGTCAGCCAAGCCTTTAAGAGTTTATGTGCCAAATACTTTGAATGGAAAGCCTGCAAACGAAGTTAGAGAGGCCCTGAAACTTTTTGACGACCTATACTCTAAACTTTTGCGAGAACATAAAGCAGAGAAACGTGAAGGACAACCTAAAAGAAATATCATTATAGAGGCAGCAGTGAGTTTGAAGAATCAGAATAAGTGGGTGAATTGTGAGTGGACCTTTGGACATGTTCCCGGAGTTGAAATTGGGGATCAATTCCGGTTTAGGGCAGAACTTGTTGTGATAGGACTACATCGCCAATATTTTAAGGGTATCGATTATGTGAATATTAACAGAAAAGATGTTGCAACTGCCATTGTTGATTCTGGTCGGTACGATAATGAGGCCATATCTTCTCAAACATTCATTTATGTAGGTCAAGGTGGGAATCCAAAAGTTTCTTCTTCGAAAGTAGAAGATCAAAAGCTTGAAGGGGGTAATCTTGCCTTGAAGAACTCCATGGACTTGGGATATCCGATGAGGGTTATTCGTAGTCGACAAAGAGTAAAGGATCAAAAGAGTGATATAAGATTCATTTACGAAGGGCTTTACACTATGACAAAGTGTTCTCAAGAAAGAGGTCCAACTGGAAAATTTATTTTCAAGTTTGAACTGAAAAGAAATTCTGCCCAATCAAAACTTACTTGTGAACTAGTGTCACAGCCAGCAAATTTAGGCAAGGCAAATCACTTACGTTAAAATGTTAATAAGGCATTACTACCCACGTGGAGGGGTTCTTAAGTGTCTACACTTATCCCTTCATACTAGGTCCCCTCGACCCGGTGGTGATTGACTTCTGCAAAATGTACGATGTTACCCTCGACCAGATTTACCTTTATTTTTGGCGCATCGTGATCATGTTGCAGTATTTCTCTGAGAAGGCCGAGGGTTTAGAATTCACCCTCAGCCACCTGGTTCGATTATATCGGCCCCAGCTATTTTGAGGGCTCATCAAGCTGCAACGCCGAACAACGAAAGCCTTCTTTGCCAGTATCGACGAACCCAAATATCAGGGTTGGATGAGCCGGTTTGTTAGAGTAAGAACTTAGGACGTCATCTCCGGAGATAAAATTCCGTTCCCGGAGAGGTGGAACTTTAACCGTAAGTGAAGTTCGTATTCTCGTATCTATTCATATTCTACTTCTATTTTCCATAACGCTTCTATCTTTCTTTTGTCAGCTAATGCTTGGGTGCCCCCAGCGGTGCCCGACCTCGAGGATTGGGTCTGAAAGTTAGCTGCCACTTCTTCCTACAATGAGCGCAAGTGGAATGAATTATCAAAGGGCCAGTGGGAGGCCAAGAACCAAGGTAAGTGCCTTTCAGCAGTTTCAACATTTTCCATACATTGGCGGCATTTTTACTTACTCACGCTTGCCTGTGCAGGCCTTGGCTATGCATCCGAGATGAGGTCGGCTCCACCCGGGGAAAAAACCAAGCCTTCAAATCCGAAGTCCGATAAGGACAACAAAAGAAAAAGGGTCTCGCAACCTGAAGACCCTCAAGACAAGAAAAGCCCCGCTCGAAGGCTGCGGAAAAGATTTGCTCAAACGGGCGCAGACTCGGCCCATGACTCCCCGGATGATGAAGAGTCGGTGCTGGTGACTCGGACCAGGAAACCAGTCGAGGTCGCCAAGCCTTCCGAACCGGAAACCTCATCTCGCGGTGAGGATGCCCCGAAGGAAGAAACGGGCAAGGCCCCTGCATCCCCGGAGGTCGAGATTGTCCCTCCATCTTCAACACCTATACCGCAGGGGGTAAATACTGAGACTCCCAGTGCTAATGAGAATGCCCCGAATGAAGAGCTCAGGGCCATGACAACGGGTCACTCTCTTTCATTGGCAACTTATTCTGAGTGGGCAATCGAAGAAGCCAACGCTCTGCGTATGCCCGACCCAAATAAGATTATCGAGGATGATCTTTTTTTAGGGTTGCTACGTTGGGATTGAGGATGCCAGCGACCTTAATGATGCATCCTCCATTTTTGAAGAGGCTCAACGTCTCCTTTCCCGGGCAAGAACTTGCCCTTTTTATTGTAAATTTTTCTTCCTTTCTTTTCTTTTGACTGATATGTCTCCATTCCACATACAGGCCATCGTGAAGTTTAGAGCTGAGCTAAGCCAATGCGAGGCTGAGCTCAAGAAGGTTTCGGGTGAAGAGAAGGCCCTGAGGCTCCTCTGTAGCGAGAAGGAAGAGGATCTTAAGGATCTCCGAACCGCATTGGCCAAATCTCAAAAAAGCGAGTCCGAGCTAGATGAACAGGTAACCGCAATTTTAACAAAGTTCGGCCTTGTTGGACCTACTTCAGAGGTTAATACCTCGATATCTCAGCTGCAGCAAAAGCTTGATATGATTGGGTAGCTCTGGGGCTAGGTAGATCAAGTTCGGGCTGATTGTCATCAGTGGAAGAAGAACATGGATCAACTTGCTATCGACAAGGAAGCTGTTATGGCTCAACTGGCCTCGGCTGAAGCTCAGCTCCGAGGTGCTGAAGTGAAGGGTCTGACTCAGGCCAGGAAAATTGAGGGGTTGGAGGCCGAGCTGGCTAAAGCCCGGGTAGAAGCTGCACAGGCTAAGGCTGAAGCTGTACAGGCTAAAGTTGAAGCTGAGAAGACGAAGGCTGCGGCCGATAAATCTATTGCTATGTACTTGAAAGAAACCGCAGCCGTTCAAGCTGATTTGAGGGAGGCCTCCGACGGAGGAAGACAGAGCAATGAATTGGCTAAGTGCCAAGCCCGGAGGGAGACTCTCGAAGAAATCCATGCCCGAGGGTTCAACCTCGCCGGGGAGATAGCCGAAGCAAAGGCGCAGAAAACGGATGCTAGGTTTCTTGTCTCCTCCGATGACGAGGATGTGGTGAGTGGCTCCGGGGACGAGGAGGCGAAGAAGATACTCCCGAAGGAGAGGAGACTCCTGACGATAGAGCCGATGAAGATGTAGGTTCTGGAGACGACACTCCCGGGGGCGAGACCTCGAAAATAGATTAGGTTTCTTTTTTGAGCAAGGGACCTTTGTGGGCGTTGTAAATGTTTTGTAACTTTCCCTTACGAATATAAAGTATCTTTTCGCTCTATCTTTGATTTGTGTTGAATTTTATTTTGTCCCTATTTGTGGAAAATTTCGATGATTCAAATACTTAGCTCGAGTATCGGTTCAGATTCGTAATAAAACCTTAAGTTTTTATTGCTCAAGGTAATACCTCTGAAGGTTTTAGATGGTCCTCGATCTAAGCTTAAAATCAATTTGATGCGAGTTCAGAACAATGGGGCCTTTGAGTTCGAGATGAGTGAGAATGAAGTCTCGGACTCTTATAAGCTTTTGGCCCTTAAGCTCTTTTAAGCTGGCCCTTAGGCTCTTTTTAAAATTGGCCCTTAGGCTCTTTAAGTTTGGGCCGTTTCGGCCTCTAAAAATGGCTGTACAATTTTTCCCTCATTTCGGCTAAAGGACTTAGTGGAATTTTAGTTATGCCTTAGCATGTGTTTTGGTACCCGTAGGTTTTTCGAAGGCTCAACCTATCGGAACCTTATTAGTCATTTCGTTTATGTGGACGTAACCGAATACCTCTTGAGGTTTTTCCGAAGGCTGGTATTATCGAAGCCTTTGGATTATTCGAGGGCTGAATTTATCGAAGCCCATAGATTTTTTGGGGGCCGAATTTATCGAAGCCCTTTATATTTTGCTTTCGCCGGGGGTTGCCTGATTTAACCGGTTATTCAATGTTTGAAGGCCTTTAATTTATAGCAGAAATCAGACGTCTCCGAATGGTATTATTTTGGCCATAGCCTTTATGTGACCGTAGTCTTTAGTATGGCCGTAGCCTTCGGCTTTGTCACTTGGACTTGTATCCCGATAACTTTCGAACTTGTTCGAAAAGTTAGTCCCCGAGTATATTGGCCTTGGACTTTGTTTAGAGGGGTGTTTCGAAGGGGTGCCTCTTTGAGGTCTTATGAGCCCGAACTTTCAATGACTCGGATGTATTGACTTTCAGTGACTGTCCCCGAGTATTTCGGGTGCTTTGGCCCTTGAGTCGCTTCCCATAGGATTGTAAGTGTAGAGCTCGTATGATAGCAAACTTCTTTTAGATACAAAGTGTTTTTGATATAACCAGAATGCTTCTTTAAATAGTTGATACATGTGTACATATTTTGCCGTTGGGGCTGGACTATCCTATATGGACACGGTTCATTTGACCGTTTGGCCCATTACAAAGTTCTCCTATCGAGGCCCTCTTAGGCATGAAGTATATTTCTCCGAGGGTGGTGCCCCCCCAGTATTCGAGGTTGATTGAAGAGAGGCCTTGAATACTTGTCGAATGTTCCTTAGGTAGCATATAGGTCTTGCCTCGTTAAAAACCTTGCCGGTAAAACCCACTTGGGATAAAACCCGATCTAAGGGAAAAAGAGTGCAACGCATGCTTTAAAACCCAAGGTCTTCGAGCTGAAAGGCGCCTCGATGTACCCAATCGAATGTCTATAAGGAGTTAGCTTTAAATACAAACGGAAAAGGGGAGAAGTTCATACTTCAGCAGTAATATCGTTTTAGCAATGATACGTTTCAATTGTTTGGTAGTTGCTCGCCTTCCATTGTGCTAAGTTTGTAGGATCCTTTCCCTACAACTCTGAGGACACGGTACGCTCCTTCCCAATTGGGGCCTAGTTTCCCTTTGTTTGGGTCTCGAGTGTTGAGAGTGACTTTCCTTAGGACTAAGTCCCCGACTCCAAAATATCGAAGGTTCGTCCTTCTGTTGTAATATCTTTCAATCCTTTGTTTTTGTGCGGCTATTCGAATTAATGCGGCCTCACGCTTCTCATCTAGTAGCTCGAGAGAAGTGTTCATAGCTTCGTGATTTGAGTCCTCGGTGGCAAGCTGAAATCTGACGCTAGGTTCCCCGACTTCGACTGGGATCAAGGCTTCGGACCCGTACACCAAAGAAAAAGGGGTCTCCCCCGTGCTTGACATTGACGCCGTTCGATATGCCCATAACACCTCGGGCAATACTTCTCTCCATTTCCCTTTTGCATCATCATACCTTTTCTTTAAGTTTTGAATGATGGTTTTGTTTGTGGACTCGGCCTGACCATTTACACTTGGGTGGTAAGGTGCTGATAGAATCCTTTTGATTTTATGGTCCTCAAGGAATTTTGTTACTTTGCTGCCGATGAACTGTTTCCCATTGTCACATGCTATTTCGGCTGGTATCCCGAACCGACATATGATGTGGTCCCATATGAAGTCAATGACTTCTTTTTCTCTTATCTTCTCGAAGGCCTACGCTTCAACCCATTTTGAGAAGTAGTCAGTCATAAAAAAATTAATTCTAGCTTTACCTGGTGCCGTCGGTAGGGGGCCGACGATGTCCATCCCCCTTTTCATGAATGGCCACGGGGATAGGACCAAATAGAGTTGTTCACCGGGTTGGTGGATCATTGGTGCAAATCTTTGGCATTTATCACACTTTCGAACGAATTTTTTGGTATCCTTTTCCATGCTATCCCAATAATACCCCCGCTCTGATCACCTTGCAAACCAGAGAGTCTGCACCAGAATGGTTCCCACAAGTGCCCTAGTGGATTTCTCGTAACACATAATCGGTGTCCCCACGTCCCATGTTTGGAGACCCGAGTGGATCTATTGCTGCTTGGTTGGTTAGATCTTGGATGTAATATTGGGTATAGACTGGTTGTCTTCGTGTTGTGTTATTCTGGACAATTCGCTAAGGCGGCAATGTTGGCTATGCCGGGAATGCCNNACTTTCTTAGGATATCGAACGTCACCTGCAAATGGGTCAAATGGTCCTCTGCGCGCAGGGACTTAACTAGCATGTCATCAATATAAACTTCCATGGATTTGCCTATCTGATGTTCAAACATCTTATTAACTAGGCGTTGATATGTGGCTCCTGCATTTTTTAGTCCGAAGGGCATTATATTATAACAATACGTACCATACTTCGTGATGAACGAAGTCTTTTCTTGGTCCTCTGGGTTCATCTAAATTTGGTTGTACCCGGAGTAGGCATCGAGAAAAGTAAGGATCTCATGGCCGGCCGTAGCATCGATCAAACGATCGATGTTGGGCAATGGGAAGGAATCTTTAGGGCATGCTTTCATAAAATCTTTGTAGTCTACACACATTCTAAGTTTATTCCTCCTTTTATGGACTACTACTACATTAGCTAGCCATTCGGGATATTTTACTTCCCTAATGGATCCTATCTTTAGAAGTTTGGTTACCTCTTCTTTGATGAATGCATGCTTTACCTTGGACTGAGGCCTCCTCTTTTGCTTTACCGGTTTGAACCTGGGATCGACACTTAGTCGATGGGTAGTTATCTCTGGTGGGATCCCTGTCATATCTAAGTGGGACCAGGAGAAGCAATCGATGTTATTGATAAGAAATTGAATAAGTTTTTTCCTGAGTTCGGGGGTCAACCCCGTCCCCAGGTATACCTTTCACTCCGGAAGATGCTCAATCAGTACGACCTGCTCGAGTTATTCGACCGTGGACTTCGTCGCATCCGATTCCTCAGGGGCAACGAATGCTCGGGGGGTGAGGAAATCTTTTTCTTCGTCCTTGATCACCTGTTCATCAATCACCTGTCCCTCGGGCTCAATCGAGGGTATGGTCTGTAATTGCTATTTGGCCTCTTGTTTGCTTTTTGGATTTTCTAGTGCTGATGATGTCGATACCGGTGTCAAGTCGTGTACTGCAAACATCTCCTTAGCTGCATGCTGTTCTCCATATACTATTTTCACGCCATCCTTTGTTAGGAACTTCATCATTTGATGAAGGGTCGATGGCACCGCCCTCATGCTATGGATCCACGGCCTTCCAAGCAAAGCATTATACCTCATGTCACCTTCGATGATATGAAATTTGGTGTCTTGTATGGTTCCGGCCACATTGACCGGGAGGATGATTTC
Source organism: Nicotiana attenuata (assembly GCF_001879085.1). Classification (NCBI taxonomy): domain Eukaryota; kingdom Viridiplantae; phylum Streptophyta; class Magnoliopsida; order Solanales; family Solanaceae; genus Nicotiana; species Nicotiana attenuata. The sequence goes on from NW_017670823.1 coordinate 72,830, forward strand.
TCCCTTTGTTGTTTCACTTGCCATGTTAAAGCCATTCAAGACTCGAGATGCCGGTATGATTTGATCGAGCAGCCCGAGCTGCTCCACGACCCTTGACCTGATGATATTTGCCAAACTACCTGGATCTACTAGAACACGTTTAACTTGAACTTTATTTAATAGGATAGAAATTACCAGTGCATCGTTGTGAGGTTGAGATAAGACCTCGATGTCTTCCTTGCTGAATGTGAGGGTGTCCTCGAGCATGTAATCCCGAGTCCGTTTCTCCCTTGTGATGGATACTTTGGTACGTTTGAATGTAGGTCCCTGTGGGACGTCGACTCCACCGATGATCATGTGAATGACATGTTGAGGTTCTTCAGGTTCATTCTTCTTGCATGCATCTCTTTCTCTGAAGTGATTCTTATCCCGATCACTTAGAAATTCTTGAAGATGGCCCTCATTGAATAATCTAGCCACTTCTTCTCTTAGCTGCCTGCAATCCTCCATTTTATGACCATGTGTGCCATGATACTTGCACATCAAGTTCGAGTTCCTTTGGGAGGGATCGATCTGTATTGGCCTGGGCCACTTAGTATCTTTGATTCTCCCAATAGCTGAGGCGATCCCTGATGCGTTTATACTGAAGTTGTATTCTGATAATCGTGGGACCTCGTCGGGGTTGGTGTGCTTATCGAACTCGTTCTTGCTCAGAGTCCTCGAGAACCTTAACCTCAGTCACTTCTTCGATCGCTCCGAGAGGTGTTGTGGCTTGGGCCATTGTTTCTTCGATCGACATATGGTTGATACCGTTCTTTGCTGAATCTTGATCCCTGATTTATGTCCCTCGGGGGCTTGGCTGCGAATCTATTAGGATGAACTGAGCCCGAGGGGGCTCCCAACTGGTCGTCCTCGACCTAATTTTTGACTAATAACGATTGTGCACATCCGACCATGTCACAGCTGGATATTTGATCAAGTAATGTTTTAGCTGTCGAGATGCAATCGAGCTTCTTTCATTAAAACCTTTCATAAAGGCCTGAACTGCCAGACATCGGACACCGATGATAATTCCATTCTTTCTATCTAAAACCGGGACACAAACTCCATTAGCATCTCGTCATCCCTTTGTTTTATTTTGAAGACTTCCGATTTTCTTGTGGCCACCTTTATAGCCCCGGCGTGTGCTTTCACGAAGGCGTCTGCCAACATAGCAAATGAATCAATAGAGTTAGGAGCTAAGTTGTGATACCAAATCATAGCTCCTTTTGATAGTATTTCCCCAAACTTTTTCAATAATACTGATTCGATTTCATCGCATTCAAGTCATTTCCTTTGATTCCACAAGTGTATGAAGTAATATGTTCATTAGTTAGTTGTTCTGTTGTATTTCGGTATATCTGGAATGCGAAACTTCTTGGGAATAGGCATTGGAGCCGCACTTAGGGGGAAAGGTTTTTTTATGAATTTTTTTGAGTCCAGTCCTTTCAAAATCGGAGGTGCTCCTGGTATCTGGTTGACCCTTGAATTGTATGTCTCCACCTTTTTGTCATTTTCTTCAATTTTGTTTTCTCCGGACTTGATTCTTTTGGTTAGTTCTTCGAGCATTTTAATAATAGCGGGGTCATTCCCCAAGCCATTTTCATCGGGCCTTTCTAGCGTTGGTTCAGCATGCTGAGTGTTCACTGGTTCGGCTGTGTTTGGAGTTCTATTCTAACTCTGAAGAAGAGCGATGGCGACTTGCTGAGCTTGTAGCATCTCGAATATCATTGGAGGCGACTCCCGCTTTTTCTATTCCTGGCGTTCCTTGGGTTCCTGGTCGGGCTTCCTTGCGTGCATTCCTTACGGGGTCTGTGCCTGCGTCCGTGTTTAGAGCGTTATGCGAACTGATAACAAATGGCTCCATAATAGGCACTCCCTCAGGGTTTATGGGTGGTACACCGACCCCTATGCCGTTGTTTTCTCCGAGTCCTCACTGTCGTGAGTAAGTGCATTTTGTGTGCTAGACACATCTTAGCCTGAAATCAAAGAATCTTTGACAAGAAAAAGTGTGAAGAATAACGTGTGTTATCAGAAAACTAACACTAAAATATTCACTAGTATCTTTAGCCCCACGGTGGGCGCCAAATTGTTTACCTCGAAAAATGTGAGTAACAATTAAATATGATTTGTGGTTTTAAAGATATGCGATTTATTCCGATACTAGTGAATGTACAGATAATATTAAGTTAAGTAAGAAGAATTGATGAACCAAACAGCATCGTTAAAGCAATAAGGACCTCGAGCTCGATTATCTCAGGGGGCCTCAAGGTGAGCTAAGAGCAATAAAGTATGAACAATAAAGTAAAGACAATAAAGTTGAAGAACAATTGTTGAGCACGATAAACAAGAAAAGTAGAGTAGAATGTTCTATTGCGGTAAATCAGATATCCTTTACAAAGATTGAGGGTCCCTTTATATAGAAGGGGAAAAATCTAATATGGTACATTTCCAATTATGGTAAAGAATTCTATTGGTACAGCTGTATAACAACCTAGTACGGACTTGTACTATTTCGTACAATTCTTATCCCGTACTTTATACCTTGACCCGCGTGTTCTTGGAAATTCCCGCTCTTTTTTGAGTGTCCTCGAAATTGTACTGCCCTCGAGGCGGATCATGACTGGTCCCCGCTTTGCTTCTCGAGGTACGCTCATCCGGGCCTAGCTTGATTCTTACTTCGAGCTTCCAGAACTCGGACTTGGAGTGTAATCCAACCTTAGAAATTGAGCTTTCCGATTTCTATCGTATACATCCTAGCAGTAGAGCTCTACAAGGTATATCTGCTATTTGTTTCAAAAAAAAAAAAATACTTTGATGATATAACTTCTTCGATTTAGTGTTCATTCATCCCAAAATGTATTAATTCACATTTTTTTTAATGAGAGTCAAATGAAGTTATTACAATAATATTTTGAAGAGTTTAACATCTATGCAATGATAGTGTAAGAAGCTTTATGCTATAGCTTACGTAACAATCATAATAAGTGTGATTGGTAGTCTAGAAAATAAGGTAGGCAATTAGTAAGTTGAATCTGAGGGAGTATATTTTAACAAGTGAAGCTCAAATGACCTTGTTATATTTTCTTAATATATATATATATATATATATATATGAGTTCTAATTTGTAAATTGACATTGTGGCAACAAAGAAGAAAATATCAACCTACCTTAAATAAATTCGAGGTAATTTTATAAGACATTTGGGTTGATACAGGCAAAAAGCTTTAAATGGATACAATATGGAGCAGGTTTCGACTTGGCCAACCCACCAAAAGTAAATCTGAAGCTGAGGATTCAAGAGAGTAAAGGTGGAATGACCAAATGGGTTCAGTCCCACAAGGCCGTGATCCCTCAATTATGAAATGGAGCGAATGAAAATATGAATAAACTTGTAATATCTTGTCACTACAACAAAGAGATATCTGCCACAGCTTATTTTTATTTCCATATGTTTGAAGTCATTCCAAATAATAAGAAACACAAACCTTGGAGTACTAGGGAGTAGGCACAACTGCTTTGTATATATCTTCGACGGCCTTTTGGATCATTGAAATCCTCAAAACGCAAAAAAGAATAAAAATGCTAAGAGAAGCACGATTGTAAAGATACTTCTGCTTTCAAAAGTAAATAAGAAAGAAGGAGAAAATCGGCCTGTCATTTAGAGAGCTTACATATTTTTTTAAAAGGTAAAAGTTGTATTAATAAAGGAACCAAGAAGGTACACATAAGAACAAAAAAACGTACAGCAATAAAATAGTTTTTGCAAACAAAGGTTCTTGACTCTAGAAATGTGATTCTTTTTATCCAGACTCTCCAAATAGTCCAGAAAATACACAAACGGATAGTCATCCTAAACTGTTGCTGGATCTTTACTATATTCTGCCCATTCCAGCTTACCAATAAGCTCCTAACATCTGAAGGCATATCCCAAACTACATCACATATTTAGGAAAAGCTCTCATTATCGCATAGCAACTTTACAAGGAATAAAGAGATGATTGACTGATTCCAGTTCCTCTTCACAAAGATAACATCCGATACTTAAAATGAAACCTCTCCTCTGCAAATTATCTTAGGTTAAGTATGCATCTCTGATGACAACCCAACCAAAACAGGTTACCGCGACAGATGCTTTGTCTTCCATAGCATTATCTTCTTATACCACTGTTGTGCCTAGTAATTGTAGTAATTCCATAGCTTACTCCACCTCCCATTCATTAAAATATCTTTACATATCTTTGTGGACACCCCATGTGATCGGAGACTATCTTTGGCACGAATACCCTCTAATATAGTACCTGATGAAAATATGATTTTTCTTAGCTTATTCTGGAGAGAGCTCGTTGTATAGGGCAGACTACTGGCTAGTCAAGAACACCCATGTCTAGAAGATGAAGGTGACTGAAAAGAGGATGTAGAGATGGATGCGCGGGCATACCACGTTAGACAGAAAAGTGAGGATTCGTATAGCTCAACTTGCTTGGGACTAAGACGCAGTAGTAGTTGTTGGTTCTCCCTCTGTTTCTGATTCCTACTCTCTCATATATCGCATCCTTTCTCTCTTGTTTGTCTTCACTTTCCTCATTCATCATCTTCGAAACCTATCCTTCAGTAGGCTGATATGAAGCTCATGATCGTCTATTTAGTAGTTAATCCTCTAATTCTTTCTTTCGAAACCCTAATTGCATCCAATTAGAGTATTAATATTGTCGTTTTCTTACTTATGTTCAATAAATTGAAATCATTATAAAAGGTTTGATACTTTGATTCATACCCTACTCCAACATCAACTCTCATATCTGTTGAATTTTATCCTTCAATAAAAAAATATTCTCTAACTATAGTCTAATCTACAACTTCACCTCCGACTCTTAAATATGTAATTAAGTTAAACATCCATATTTGGTCTTATTATTCACCAATCTAAAGTTAACCAAAAACCTCACCCGAGAATACAATTTCATGATTGCGGTGTTCATTATAATACCCTTGAGAGAAAATATTTCAATTTCTTTGATTCTATTAGTTTCGTGTTTGATTTTCAAACTTACACATATATCATTTTTAGCCATTTTTTGCACGATCGCTTTTATCTATAAGATCCATTCCTCTCCTTCCGTTACCACTCTTGTTAAACAAAAACGTGATTATGCATCAATCAGCAGTAAATTTTTTTTTTTTTATGAAAAAAAGAAGATATTAGTAGTAATATATTTTGCAATCTACGGAGTAGATTTTAAAAATAAATGGATTGGAGATGCATTAATTTCCATGTGCATTATGCCAATAAACTGAATCTGTTATTTCATTTAGACAATCCGAAATATAATAAAATACCCAATTGGGTCAGGCCAAATTAATTGTAATTTCTTGCTAAGCCTTTCAAATCACCTATATAAAGATCCTTAAGGAACACTACATCCATCCATCAGAACTCAGAACCACTCCAAATAGATCCTATTCATGGCATCTCATCAATGCTACTCCATATGTGCAAACTACTAGATCTTACATTGTAGCTTTGATGATATGCCATGAATAAGGACTTATTTGCAGTAAGGTTTTTGATCCACTTACGAGTGACCAAAAATATCAACCGTGGAGATATATGAACCCAGATTGCTACATGTTTTTTTAATTCGATCATGTTCCAGGCATGGGCAGAGCCAGGGGGCCGGAAGAGGGTTCATTTTTTATAGTAGGCCAAAATTATTTTTTATGTATATATAATAGATTTTGAGTCTCCTTGATTTCTTCATATATTTACTTCTTTATATTTTGAACCCCCTTACTGAATTTCCTAAGCCACTAATTCCTGGTATCTTGCTAATTGTGAACCATATTTGTGAATGGTAATGGTAGTAATGATATGTCAGGAACAATAATCAATTTATAGGAGTTTATTTCAAGATGCTTATGTCACCAGGCCGCTTTGTATGTATGGATGTTCTCCTTTTTAAGATTTTTATTCTTTTTTCATTCTAACAAGATTCCTGGCTGTGAATCCAAAATAATACAAGTTTAGAGCTACAAACTAATACTCCCTCAGCCCCATTTTGAGGAAAATATGGTGTTTAAAATATAAAGGAGGATTTTTGACACGTAATCTTAGCTTGTAAAAAAGTCAAAAATCACTTCTCATAAGGTCCACACAAATCATGTCAACTCATAAAAGAAACATTTCAACAATGGTAGAAGTGAAAAGTAAATATAAGATTTTTAGTATAAAATTGTATCAATCTTTTTGCGACGGGCAAAAAAATAAAAGGAGTGGTGCTTAACAAACTGAGATAGATGGAGTACCTGTTTTAGCATGCTAAAAACAACATGGCTAGTGGTTTGCTTGGAGAGATGTTATTCAAAGTATAGAGGCTTCCGTTCATGACCAGCTGTTTGAGATAAATACCTTTGATGAGAATATAGTTGAATTGGTCTTTTGGCCATTTGACCATGTCAATGCTGACTGTAACACCCCGTACATTCGAACTAGGTGTGGATATGTTAAATGGGTATTAATTTGATATTTTAGACATATGAAGTCCTAGAGGGATGATTATTATTGGTGAAAATAGTTATTTCAAAATCAAGATGGAAAGTGAGGTGCATAAGATTCGATAAAATCTACGAAGTTTACAAAAGGTCAGTATTTTCAGACAGTCAGTATTTAAAGTGCTTTATTAGAGGCTTCATAGACTAGAGTAACAACTAGAAAGAGTAGCAGGCTTTTCATATTAAGCCATGTGGGCTACAAATATATTTCAGAATTATATTAGTATTTTCGCACTTTGATTTATATCATCCAGACTTTCAGTATATCATCATGTGTTAGTTTATCTTCCGCATTCACTATGTTATGATATCACATGTTGATTCAGCCAGCCAGTTGGTTCGCTCGGTCACATGTAGTCAGGCACAGAGTGCCGTGTTACGTCCAGGCCCAGGTTCGGGGCGTTACAAAGCTTGGTATCAGAGCACTAGGTTCGAGAGTCCTAGGGAGTCTATGAAGCCGTGTCTAGTGGAGTTTCCTTTATATGTGTGTGCCGGCCACTCATATAAACGGTTAACTGCCAAGACATCTAGGATTGTCTTATTTCTTTCTACTCTAGATCATGCTACAAAGCTTAGAGCAATAGTTAACCTTCTCTTCCTATCGAATTCCAAACGTATTGGATGCCCAAGCGACGCGCAGGAGAAACCTAAGGTCCTAGAGAGGATAATTGCCCATTAGGGTATAATTATGGAGTACAGGTTGGTAAATATGATACTTGAGAGGATGTTAAAAGTAGGATGCAATGGATAGTTGTACAGATTAGAGCATAACCTTATCAGAAAGTACAAAAGCAATTATCATGTCTTATGGTTATCAGTTTACCTCAGTTACCAGTTATACAGTCTTTCAATTAGCAAGTTGTGGTTATTCAGTACTCCAGTATTCAGTTATATGTTTACCAAATATCTAATTTTCAGTGTATCAAAATCCCGGTGACTGGTGAGTATACAATGATGCCTATGGGTGCTAAAAGAAAATGTAAGTAACAGTGATCTTAGCGAAATCTTTGCATATTTAGGTCCGGATTAAGACCAAGACTCAACGGAGGGCGCAAGAAGTGATTTATCAGATGATGGTAGACTTTGAAAGATAAGTTTGTGCATGGTAGTGTATTCGTATGTGTTTTACCTCCTAGAACAACTTCATTTAATTTTTGAAAATGGAGCCACAAGTTGGATGATAATAGTTCAGATGTTAGACCCTAACATTGGTCACTATAGTTTGGACAGATAAGAGCCTAAGGGTAAAGTACCTAGGAGTCAAAAACGATTGTGATTTATCAGAGATGTATTTTTCGTACAACTCATGTATATGACTAAGAAGACATGATGTACAAAATGAGAATCAAGAGCAGCCGATATTGAATTTCAGGGAACGATTTTAAGTTGTTCATATTTATTCAAATTAGAACTAGAAGTACCACGTTAGTAAGCTACTATAAGAAGTCGTTATTGATGTAAGATAAAAGATATGACAGTTTCCCCTTCGGTTATGCGACTAAGTGATTACCGCGGATGTTTATAACATGATATGATTTTGATGTATATAGAAAGTTTGGGATTAGATATTCCAATTTTGTTTAAGACAGATGAGATTTCCCTAAGTGTGATCCATGTATATAATTTTAAGAAGAAAAAAAATATGATGCTAGCATGTGGTTAGTAAAAGTGTTATAAGTAAGTTTTGAGTTGATACAGTGAATTAGCAATTTTAGCAGAGCTAGTAGAGGTACAATTTGATTCACTTAGCCAGGTTAACTCTAGTGAGTGGATGACAGTTTGAAATACCAAACGTGTGTTAGAACCCAAAGAGTTTAAGTTAATCCCGAAGTACCGTGATAGTGGGAAAAAAATCAGCTAGGCAATAAGAGAGCCATACAGAAGAATAGCCTTTAAGTATTATCGAAAATGGGTCTCCCCAAGATTGACAATGTGAGCAGAGTTAAATCATTAAGATTGTGTATGATAGTTGTGAATACATTAGCCTTCCTTTTATGTAAGTAATTCAGTTTTTCCTAGTAAGAAAGATTTCTCAGAAGTAAGTTGGAAGATGAGTCGTCATTGACGTAGAGTGCAAGGAATTGCAGAAAATAAGGAAAGTTATTTGGATCCCAACAAAAAGAGAAGGATCCAAAAGTATAAGACCTTTGGTCTAAGGGGTGATGTGAAAACTTTCAGTAAGTCCAATTAGAGATTTGAAACCCGAATAGTTAGCATAGGATATGAAAAAGAAAAATCAGTTCAGTAATGAGGAAAAATTGTATAATTACCACAGGGATTATGTATAGCATGTGTATGAAACACAAAGTGAGTATAATGATCACCGAGTTTAGTTATTGATAATAAAGTGATCACATAAAAGCTATAAAATCATGCCAAGTTTGTATCACGAGGGTAGTGCCATTGCACGAGACTCTAATTTTGGAGCACAAGTCAAAGACTTAGCTCGCAACAATGCTATAAGTGTTTCCAGGAAGTGCTTAAGAAGTTAAAGTGTAGGTAACTCATGATTGAGGTAGATAAGAGAACTCTGGTGAAAGAAGTTCACCACTTAGCCAAGATAGCAGTTCGACTTCGGACTCCGAAGATGACACAGTTGTTGTCTAGAACAGGACTTGTTCCCCTTTTGTAGCCGAAGAGAAAGAGAAACAATTTGATGATCCCTACGTGTTGCAGTTAAAAGAGGAGAATCACAAGTATAAGACGATGGCTTTTGAATAAGGGGGAGATGATGGTACTTTGAGGTACCTAGACAGATTGTGTGTGCTAGACATAGGTGGACTTAAAGAGGGAAGATCATGTTAGAAGCCCATAATTCCAGGTATTCTCTCCATCCAGGTTCCCCAAATATGCATCATGACCAAGGAGATTTATTGTTGAACGACATGAAAAAGAACATCGCAGAACTTGTGGCCAAGTGTCCGAAGTATCAGCAAATGAAAGTCGGGCAACAGAAAGCCCAGTCTTTTACCATAGTTTACACATACTTTTGAGTGGAGATGGTAAATATGGAATTTATAATAGGATTATCTTGATCATCTTGAAAGCATCATTTGATTGGGTGATTGTAAATCGACTTACCAAGTCAGCACATTTTTGCCAGTAAAGACTACAGATACAGCAGAAGATTATACCAAGTTATACATTCAGGAAATCGTCCGATTGCATGGGACTCTGTGGTCTGTCATTCGGACTGTGGTGCTAAGTTTACAATGAACTTTTAAAAGTCATTTCAGAAAGGATTAGGCACAAGTTTTCCATCCTCAGAAAGATGGACATGCAGAGCGCATTATTCAAACGCTTGAGGATAACCTTGAGTTTTAAAGGCAATTTGGATGGTCACATACCTCTCATTGAGTTTGATAATAACAACCTACCATTCTAGTATGAAAATGGCACGTGCGAGACCCTGTATGGGCGAAGGTGTAGATCGCCAATTGGTTGGTCCAAAGTTGGTGAAGAGGAGTTGTTGGGAGCAAATTGGGTCTATCAGACTATGGAGAAAGTTAAGTTGATTCAAGAGCATTTGAAGACAACTCAGAGCCACCAAAAGTCCTAATCGAGAGTGCGGCATAGAGACCTAGAGTTTCAAGTAGATGACTGGGTGTTTCTGAAAGTTTCGCTTATGAAAGGCGTTATGAGGCTTGGGAAGAAGGGGAAGCATAGTCCCTGCTATATTGGACCATATAGAATCTTGCAAAGGAGCGGTCAATTAGCTTATGAGTTGAAGTTGCCACCAAAATTAGTGGTGGTACATCCAGTATTTCACGTGTCATATTATAACATCCAAGTTTCCAGTACTCAGATACTCATGTCAGCTCAATACTCAGCTACTCATGTTAGTCCAATACTTAGACATTCATGCCAGCTTAGTACTCAGATTACTCAAATATTCGTGTCAGTTCAATATTCATATACCTATGTTGGTTTAGTATTCACGTATCCATGGCAGACCAATATTCAAACAATGCAGTAGTCATTCAGTTCAGTATTTCAAGAGTTCAGTAATCATGTATTCTTTCAGTTTAGTATGAAAGTGTTAATGAAAGTTCATGTTTCTACCAGACCCGTTTAAGGTCTGGAGTTAGCAGAAGTTACAGTCAGGACAATCATTCGAGGACGAATGATCCCAAGTGGGAGAAAATGTAACACCCCGTACATTTGAACTAGGTGTGGATATGTTAAATGGGTATTAATTTGATATTTTAGACATATGAAGTCCTAGAGGGATGATTATTGGTGAAAATAGTTGTTTCAAAATCAAGATGGAAAGTGAGGTGCATAAGATTCGATAAAATCTACGAAGTTTACAAAAGGTCAGTCTTGCAGGAGGTTTTGTGAAACACGTGTAAGGTATTTGAGAAAACTCAAAACACAAAAGTTGTAGGCCTGTGCAAAATGTTATGCCCGTTTTACAGAACAGTGCGCAACCACCGCGTCCGGACAGCGACCGCAGTCGTGAGGCAGTGTTCCTGCTATTTACCGCGGTCAGGACCGCGGTCAGGCCTACAGGGGCGCGGTGGCAGACTTGGGGAGTCATTTTTAAGCCCTATTTCGTCCCTCACAGCCCCAAAACTTAAAAACTTGCTCTAGAAAGGAAAGCTCTCAAAAACCTAACTCCTTAAGGGTCCCTCCACCACCCAAGGTAAGTTCTAATGGTGATTCTAAGTTATTTTCAATTTCCCAACATCTTATTAACATGGGTAAACCCTCCATATCATTAGATAATCGATTGGGATATCATTTTTGAGAGAAGGAACCCTAGAACTCGAATTCAAGGGGATTGAAATTCAAAGAGGTAATTTCTTCACCCTCTAATTGATTCTAACATCGGTTTAATAATTATAGACCCTAGTTCATGAGATATGAGTTGATGGGTTTGATAGAAAAACATGAACGGTTATGGGTTTGGTGTGTTGATTGTTGATTATTGGTTAACGGTGTTGTTTACCTTATGACTGATAAAGAATAATGTTGATTATAACCATTTGAGACTTTAGAATTTATTTAGGAACAAGAGAATGAGTTATTGGGTGTAGAGTCCATTAATAAGGACTATGAAGCTTTATTTTCACCAAGTGTTTGATAAGATGCTTAAGTGACCAAAACATGAGAATTATTGCTAATATGGAATCCCTTTGACTTGTATTAATTTAGATTAAAGTTGAAAGGGTTGACAAACGTTGTATTATGCTCAAGAGCAGGAAGTTAAGGTATGTGAGGCTAACTCTCTATGTTTGGGAATTTTAAAGATTCTCCCTATACTACGTTTCTTTTACGACGTTACCAATTGCCTCAGAAATATTATTAAGCCTAGTTCCTTGAATAGTTGTAAAACTTCTATTCTCTAGCTTCATAACTCGTTCACCACTTTCCTTCTGAACGTTGTGAGCTCAGTGCATATTCAATATAGACTTGGGTTTGATGCCCCCGAGTCTTAGTATAGATCACTCAGTATACCATAAACAGTTGAAGTTTCAGTGTTCATAATCAGTTCAAGAATACATGTCTTAGTCTAGTCCTATTCAGTATTCCAGTATTATGTAACTCAGTGTGATCCAGTATTCTAGTATCATGTAAAGTGTGATTCAGTATTTCACTATCATGTATTTCAGTTTGATTCCCAGTTCCTGAATGTTGAACACCTGTATTTGGGCCTGAGGCCATAGTTTATAAGCTTTATGCATACTTGGGCCTGAGGCCGTAGTTTATGATTTATGCATGTTTGGGCCCTAGGCCGTAGTTTATGCTTTATGCATTTTTGGGCCTGAGGCCGTAGTTATGTATACGTACACTTGGGCCTGAAGCCATAGCTTGTGCACATATATATTGGGCCCGAGGCCGTAACTTATTCAGATAAACAGGTTGTTCACCATTCAGAAGAGGGAGTATTCATATCCTTACTTCCTTTGTTCAGTTCCGTTATCAGTTATCATTTCAGTTATCAGTTATCAGTTCAGTTATAAGTTATCAATTATCATTTTATTTATCAGTTATCAGCTATCGTTTCAGTTTCTGTTTCAATAGTTATCATTTCAGTTATCAATTATCAATTCTCAGTTATCAGCTTAGTTTCAGTTTCAACATTTATAATTCTTTCTTTCAGTTGCTTTACATACCAGTGCAATTCAAATGTACTGAGTTCCCTTTTGCCCGAGACCTTACAGGTTGACGATTCAGAGCATTAGGATTCTCGTATAAGCTATTTGGTGATCCCCAGTTCTTTTGGGGCATTTTCATTACCTTACAGTCTTCAGTATTTTCAAACAGTCAGTATTTTTAGTGCTTCATTAGAGGCTTCATAGACTAGAGTAACAACTAGAAAGAGTCGTAGGCTTTTCATATTAAGCCATGTGGGCTACAAATATATTTCTGAATTGTATTAGTATTTCCGCACTTTAATTTATATCATCCAGACTTTCAGTATATCATCTTGTGTTAGTTTATCTTCCGCATTCAGTATGATATGATATCACGTGTTGATTCAGCCAGCCAGTTGGTTCGCTCAGGCACAAGTGCCGTGTTACGTCCAGGCCCAAGTTCGGGGCGTGACACTGACTTCCACTCAACCTTAGGAGTTTGACAAAGAAATACACCACAGATCACAGTTACAAGTACCTATGAATGAAAATACTATCTGGCTGCAAGAGATATACACTGGCCATGTTATTCACCACTGAGATACAGGGTAAGGCCACTAACTATCTCATGGCGAAATTATGTGAGCTGCAAGAGTAGATGATGGTTGACGTGAAGTGAGGTGTGGCAACAAAGATTAAGTGCAGGAATGAATCAGAGTTCTCTTCAACATCCTAACATTTTCCTTACAAGATCCAATCTTTACATTGGCCAATTCTTTTTCAAGGAGCAACTGGTTTCTCATCTCCCTTGTCAACACCCAAATTCCTAGACCCGTTTCACCAATAATCTCCACAAGAACAGAGGCCATCCTTGAAATGATGATAGCGATTGACATCTCTGATAGTGATTTCTCTCTCCGTTAACTTTGAGATAACCTTGATTGCAACATGACAGTCCTCGCAAACTCGGAGGTTCTTGGAGATCAAGAGCTTTGTCCCTGGAGGTGTACTAATTAGTCCAATAGCAATCGCTAGCCTTTCACTGTGGCTAAATACCATTCTGCTCATCTCGTCATCTTCCACATTATGGAAAACAAATGTAATGTTTGGGACATAACCAGCTTGTACCATTCGTGCTCCCAAGCTGTCTAGCTCTGCATAAATCTCATCAGACATAGGATGAGAGGTATCCCCTGAGAGAAATGCATGTACTTTGTTTTTAACTTCAATCTAACTGTACGCGATGGTTTTCTTTACACCTCTTTCATTCATTATTTCTCTAAGCTTTGCAACTCCTTTCCATCTACCTGCTTGGGCATAATTGTTTGACAAAATCACGTAATTTCCTGCGTCATCAGGCTCAAGTTCAATTAACCTCTCCAATGCCAATTCTGCAAATTCCACATGACCATGGATTTTACACGAATTAAGCAATGCACCCCAGACACCAGCATCTGGCATAACTTTCATCTGCATCATAAGTCCATAAGCCTCATCTAAGCGGCCACTATGACCTAAGAGATCAACCATGCATGTAATGTGTTGAATGGTTAGTTCAATTCCATAATCTTTTACCATGTGAATCAAAATACATTCTCCCTTCATTCAACAAACCTCCATGGTTACAAGCAGATAACACCCCAACAAAAGTTATATGATCCGGCTGAGCCTTACCAACCATCTGATTAAACAAACTAAGTGCTGCATTAGCACGACCACGCATTGCATATCCTGTGATCATTGCATTCCAAGAAGCAACTCTTTTCTCCTCGAGTGCTTCAAACAAGATCCTAGAAATATTCACGGACCCACTCTTGGCATACATATCCACGAGTGCTGTCTTCACTTTGTCCAGGGAGTTAAAACCCTGTCTCCAACTATACCCATGAAGCTCCCTTCCCTGTCGAAGGGCCGCCACATCAGCAGAAGCAGAAATAGCAATCGCTAAGGTTGCCTCTGTAGGTCTAACACCTTCACATGCCATTTCACCACATAAAGACAAACAATCCTCAGGATGACCATTTTGTGAGTAAGCAGCAAGCATTGAATTCCAAACAACTACATCCCTCTCCGCAACATTGTCAAACACCAGCCTCGACCTACCAACACAACCACACTTAGCATACATGTCGATAAGGGAGGCACCCACGAAAACATCCTTATCCCACTTCGTTCTTTTTGCGTGTTCATGAATATCTCTCCCCACATCAATCGCTGACAAGGCCGAGCACGCTTTTAACACAAACGGAAAGGTAAAATTATCAGGAACAAGTCCATAATCAAGCATTTGATAATACAAAGAAATTGCAGTCGGGTGAGGACCATTCCAAGCATAACCACGAATCAAAACATTCTAAAGAAAAATATTTCCTTTAGGAATTCTATCAAACAGGTGATGGGCATTCGACAATTTATCACAAACACAATAAAGATTGACCAGCTTCTGTAACGACCCGACTGGTCGTTTTGAGCAATTACGATCGGTTTGGCAGTTTGAGGTCACGAGCAGCTTCATATTATGTGTATCGACTTGGGTGCGCAGTCCGGGTGTGAAACCGGAAAGCTTTTATGTGAAAATATGAGAAATAGAAATTTTTAGAGTTGAAAATTTGGTTTTAGTTGACTTTGGTCAACATTTTTGGTAAACGGACCCGGATCTGTATTCCTACGATCCCGGGAGGTCAGCGGTAAAATGTGGGACTTAGGCGTATGCCAGGAATTGAATTTCGAGGTCCCTAGCCTTAGAAAGTAATTTTTGAAGAAAATTGTTGTGCTGGTTTTTAAAGGAAATAAAGAAATGAATTAATGTTTGAACCTGTTGGTATCAGGCCCGTATTTTGGTTCCGGAGCCTGGTACAAGTTTTTTATGATATTTAAGTCCTATTTGTAAAATTTGGTGAAAACCGAAATTGATTTGACGTGATTTGGACGTCCGGTTGAAAAAATTAGAAAATTTGAGTGTCCTTGAGAAAATCATGAGTTTTGAGGTTAAATTCGTAGTTGTTGATGTTATTTTTGTGATTTGATCGCACGAGCAAGTCCGTATGATATTTTTAGACTTGCGTGCATGTTTGGTTTGGAGCCCCGAGGGCTTGGGTGAGTTTCAGATAGGTTTAGGCTATGTTGTGCTTGTTTTTGGATGCTTCATCGTCGTTTCTTCAAGCAAAAATAATACCACATTGAGCAAATGATATCCAAATTTAGTTTTTATTGAACCATTAGATCCGTATCGAAATTACGGAGCCATAGGAAAAAGAATCATCGAATTAGGACATCGTATGAGGAAGTTATGCTCATTTTTGTGACGGGAAAAATTGCTGGTTTCTGGTGTGTTCGCAAATGCGAACTTTTATATTGCATTTGCGATGCCCAGTTCGCAAATGCGAACTTTTTGTCGCAAATGAGACTTCTGCCAGCCCTGATTTGTTTGCAATTTGCGAGAGTTCGCAATTGTGTCGCAAATGCGACATCTGAGGCCTGTTAAGTGAGGTTTTTGACGAGATTTTCACCCATTTTTCAATTTTCTCAACCCTAAACCTCCATGGGCGATTTTCCAAAGACCTAAACTTCTCCAAATCATTGGGTAAGTGTCTCTAATCAATTTTTAACTATATTTTGTGATTATATCTTAGATTTAACATCAAATTCATGAGAATCTAAAGGAAAATTTGGGGAAAATTGTGAAATCTTTCAAAAATGTAAAATGATGATTTGAATGACCAAATGGTATTAGAATTAGATAATTTTTGTATTGGTGAACTCGTAGCGGAATGGGTGTTCAGTTTTTTGCAAATTTTGTCGGGTTCCGAGGTGCGGGCTCGGGGAGTTGAGTTTTGTTGACTTTTTGCAAATTGTATAAGAATCATAGTTTTGTCAATTGAAATTGTTTTCTCTTGCATTGTTTGATATATTCAAGTCGTTTTTGGCTAGATTGAGCCGAGCATTGATGAATTGGTAAAGGAAAAGCTAAATTGAGTATTGAATTGGCCGGATTGAGGTAAGTATCTTGCCTAACCTTGTGCGGGGACTTCTCCCTTAGGATTTGAGTCTTCTATGCTATTTGTAGTCCGTGCACGCAAGGTGACGAGTGTGTGATCGGACTTATTTGTGGAAAATTTTCCTTTAAGGTTCTTAGGTCCTTATGTTCATTATGTGGGAAGTATTCCATTATGATTGAGTTTCCTAATTGCTTAATTTACCTCTATATGCTCCATACGATGTTGTTAGCTTCCCTCTAACTCTTACTTGTTACTTGGCCTTATTTTCCTTAATTGAAGCGATTGTTCTTCTTATCGTTTGTTATCTCTAAATTGTAAATTACTCTATGACCCCGTGTATATATGCTATGTGTCCAAATTGTTGTGGTTAATGGTGTAGTTATCGCATGCATGATATGCCTTGTTGTTTTGTAAAGATTATTGCGCTTCTTGGTTTTTCTGTGGTTCTCTTGTTGCCGTGTATTCATACTCTTGGTGGTGGAATTCCTTGTGATTGGGTTGCTGGATTATTTTTGAGTATTTTTCGTGTTGCTGCTGTGTGTTTATTTTGGGACTACGGAACGGTATCCCGGGAGATCCCCCTGCAATGTTTACTTTGGGACTACGGGACGGTATCCCGGGAGATCCCCCTGCATGTTTACTTTGGGACTACGGATCGTTATTCCCGGATATCCCCCTGCACTTTTATATTGGAACTACGGGACTGCACCCGGTAGATTCCCCAAGTACTGTGTATTTACATTTGGGACAACAGATCGGTATTCCGGGAGATCCCCGCGCACTATGAGTTGGACTACAGGATGACACCCGGGAGATCCACTGGATATTTATATTTGGGACTACAGGACGGTATCCTGGGAGATCCCCAATTGTTATCTCTGCATTGAGCTGTACTCCTTCTATGATTATTTTGTCTCCGTTGTTTTTGTTGTTATCAATTCAAGTATTTTAACTGTTTAGATTCCTTTACTGCTGTGATCCTTTGTGTTAGAATCCATAATGTTTACAATACCTCTCTATATTTTATATATATATTTCAATACTTCAAATTTCAATAATTGTTACATTTTTTACTCAATTAGTTTCTCAATTAAATTTCCTTAAACCGTTTGAGGTTGTATTTTACTTAAAAAGAAATTTCTACTAAGTTAATTTATGAAATCCCATGTTAAAGGTAATAAATCATTCGACGTTGTATTTTAATTGAAAATGGTACTTTTTTTATTCAAATGATTTCTAATAATAACTTCATTTTTTCTTGTTGAGTTCCTAGTTGGTTTAGAAACTGTACTCTACTTTATGTTATGTAAATGAGACTCCTTAAACATCTTAATTGCATTGGTTATGGACCCTATGTACTGAGTAACATGAGAACGTCGTTGCGCAAAGTGAGATATAAATATGTGGGTACGAGGTGCCGGGTGTGCTAAAGGTTTGGTAATTGAGGTTATGATATGAGACATCGAATTTGAGATGGCTGGAATTGTGCATCCGAAATGATATGATTTATTGAGTTGACATCGCCTTTCTTATTTGAGTACATTTTACTTGTCTGTGTCCCAGCTATGTTGGTGTTAATTTACTTGGTTATCTTCGTTTCCATCCGTGTTTCCCTTTATTGTTTCTACTGTTTGTGGTTTGAGTTTCTCCCTATTGTTGATATTACCTTGTTATCGTATCTCGATAGTTTATCGTTATATCTTATTCAGTTTATTTGACCAGTAGGTGCCTTGACTGTTCCTCGTCACTACTCCATCGAGGTTAGTCTTGATACTTACTGGGCACCGCTGTGGTGTGCTCATACTACACTTCTATACATTTTTGTGTACAGATCCAGGTATTTGGTCGATAGTAGCTGTGCGGATCGTCGCAGCGGAGACTCAAGGTAAAACTGCTGCTTCATTCGCAGGCCTCGGAGTCACCTTCAGTTGTACTTATTTTCAAATGTTCCTTTTGTTTCGGAACAATGACGTATTTATTTTGTATAACTACTCTTAGAAAAGCTTATGACTTGTACCACCGATTTTGGGAATTGTAATTTGTTCAGAGTAGTTTAATTTAAAGTTAGTAAATGTCAATGTGATTTCAGTTAATATTAGGCTTACCTAGTTTAGAGACTAGGTGCCATCACGACTCCTTCGGAGGGATTTATGGGTCGTGACAAGTTGGTATCAGAGCTCTAGGTTCATAGGTGCTACGAGTCATATGCAGGTTTAGTAGACTCTTGCGGATCGGTACGGAGACGTCTGTACTTATCTTCGAGAGGCTACAGAACTATTAGGATAATCTCACATTCTTCACTCCTTATCGTGCAATATTGATTCAGCTCGAAGCATATAACTTATGTTCCTTTACATCCACTCATGTGTAATATTACGCTCTCGGTGCCCGCTATGCGCCAGTGGTTCGTGATGCTACAGACAGGCTACGGGGGAGTCAGGGATGCTCAGAAATTTTCTCAACGTGTTGTCCAGACTGGAGATACAGAGGTATTGAGAGACTATTCAGCTGTTTACATGGAGGCGCAGCGGAAGCGTGGTGGGTGTTGATTGAGGATAGTTGGCGGTATTGGAGTAACTTGTGATTTGTATTGTACGAGCTGTGAAGGTTAGCTCTGCGGATCATCAGACATTGTTTTCTATGGCTTCGCGCCAAGTGGAGGAGTCCATTAGTGGTATTCAGATTGCATAGTCAGACTTGCGTCGGTTTCAGCCTGAGTATATGTATGTGTGGTGTTGGTAGGTTCCCAGAATTTGTATATGGCTAAGGTATGAGATCTTGCACAGGACGACATTGGGACTTTGATAGGGATTATAGCATATCGACTATTCGAAGAAATGGGTCAGCTATGCGGTGTTAGGTCAGCATAGTGATGAAGTGATTGGTCCTTTGAATAGGAATTTTCTACAAGTATTTGTGGAAGCGCTCTTGGATTGGACGGTTTGTGTGACTCGGTTGAGTTGCGAAGGTGCAGTCCTGATGGCCTAGTTGCGTGCGGGCGGATCTCGGAGGGTTCTCGATGGTATGACGACAGCTTGAGTTGGCTGTCTACTATGGGCATGAGGAATATGTGGTACATTGTGGCTTTCTCCTGAATAGGTATCAGAGATTAATAGAGTGTTGACCTTGTTGGCTATCGTATGTGAAGAGTGTGCATTTTTGGGAAGGACCTTGAGTTTTGGTTTGCGGGTGCGTGGTTAGTAACAGGGTGATTACTGGGTTTCGAGGCTTTCGAAGTTCATGTTTTGTTACTTGGTCAGAAATCCTATATGGGTGCTTCATCAGAATGATAGGGTGTGAGTGATATATCATCTACTTGATCTGCATAGTTGAGTTGGGTATGGAAACTTTGGTATTCCTAGGGTTTTGGGGCTAGATGCCCTCATTATGGACTATTCCCTGTTTTCGGATCTTGAAGAAATGCCGAGAATGGGATAATTAATAGCATGTATTACCGATAAGTTGTTGTGGATCTTTTGAAGATTATTTATCCAATTGGGAAGGATCGGGATTTGGTAGGTACTATTTGAAAGCTCAATGAGAATTTGCATCTTGTACCAGGTCCAGTTTGTGTGCTCCTGTGAGATCGTCATTATGGTTATGTAGTCGGCAGAATGGATATTATTTGTGCCCCTAGCCTATGATATGTGCTACTCTTTTATGTTGTGTTAGGCGGTGGGGTTGTATGATTATTTCCCACGCATGTTGTGATTCTGTTCAGGCCTTATGGCGATGCGGGTGAGATAGCCCTCGTGATGTTGATTTGCTCATACACCTTATATGTGCTTGCTTCTCTCCTATTTTATTACTTCTATTCATTGTTTCCACAGTTTTACTTATGCACTCTGTTGTGCTTGATATCAGTATTCATATATTCAGTGAACCCGAGCATTTTGGCTTGATGAGCATTTGGGAGCGGGATGCACACCGCAGCGGATGTTATGGGGGATACACTTTCCTTGTGTTTATTTGGTGTTGTGTCTTCCCTCTGTGGGGTGATTTGATGAAAAACCTATACGTTTTTTGTCACACATGTTTTACTTGTTAGATAATTCTTCTACCTTGTTCTCCTTTATTTGTGCTGCATAATTGAGTCATTGCTGGTTTGGTGTTCGAATTGTGTATTGTGAGAATCTGTGTGGTTCCATAATGAGTTGTTAGTTGGACTACATGTATTGGCTGAGATGGGGTTCTTAGACTTGATATTAGTACTATGGTATTGGGGGTGAGGAGTGGCCGGAAGTATGAGGGTGTTTCTACTACGATTTGGGTAATGGCCCTTGGCGGGCGAGAAAGTTTCGTGACTTGTTGACTTCATGGGCGGCTATGAGTTTCCGCATGTTTCGTTATCGTGGGCAGTGTTGTGGAAGTCCGGAACAAGGTTGTATTCGATGTGAAGTATATTGCCGGCATCTAGGATGTTATTTGAGCAGCTATGGTGGTCAGAGGTTATTGCTTCGAGTATGTGAGTTGTGTGGAACAACATGTGATTGTATTCCGGATTGGAATTTTTGGCTCGATTCAACTTGTTTCGGGTGTATGACTTAGGAGCTCATGCAATGGTTCGATGGCTTTGGAACGACTCCGGGCACGTTCGAGGACGAATGTATGTTTAAGTGGAGGAGGATGTAACGACCGGACTGGTCGTTTTGAGCAATTGCGGCCGGTTCGGCAGTTTGAGGTCACGAGCAGCTTCATATTATGTGTATCGACTTGGGTGCGCAGTCCGAGCGTGAAACCGGAAAGCTTTTATGTGAAAATATGAGAAATAAAAATTTTTAGAGTTGAAAATTTGGTTTTAGTTGACTTTGGATTTTTGGTAAACGGACCCGGATCTGTGTTCCGACGATCCCGGGAGGTCCGCGGTAAAATATGGGACTTAGGCGTATGCCAGGAATTGAATTCCGAGGTCCCTAGCCTTAGAAAATAATTTTTGAAGAAAATTGTTGTGCTGGTTTTTAAAGGAAATAAAGAAATGAATTAATATTTGAACTTGTTGGTATCAGGCCCGTATTTTGGTTCCGGAGCCTGGTACAAGTTTGTTATGATATTTAAGTCCTATTTGTAAAATTTGGTGAAAACCAGAATTGATTTGACGTGATTTGGACGTCCGGTTGAAAAAATTCGAAAATTTGAGTGTCCTTGAGAAAATCATGAGTTTTGAGGTTAAATGCGTAGTTGTTGATGTTATTTTGATGATTTGATCGCATGAGCAAGTCCGTATGATGTTTTTAGACTTGCGTGCATGTTTGGTTTGGAGCCCCGAGGGCTTGGGTGAGTTTCGAATAGGTTTAGGCTATGTTGTGCTTGTTTTTAGATGCTTCATCGTCGTTTCTTCAAGCAAAAATAATACCACATTGAGCAAATGAGAACCAAATTTAGTTTTTATTGAACCATTAGATCCGTATCGAAATTACGGTGCCATAGGAAAAAGAATCATCGAATTTGGACATCGGATGAGGAACTTATGCTCATTTTCGTGTCGGGAAAAATTGCTGGTTTCTGGTGTGTTCGCAAATGCGAACTTTTATATCGCATTTGCGATGCCCAGTTCGCAAATGCGTACTTTTTGTCGCAGATGCGACTTCTGCCAGCCGCAATTTGCGAGATTGCGAACCCCGTGTCGCAAATGCGACATCTGAGGCCTGTTAAGTGAGGTTTTTGACGAGATTTTCACCTATTTTTCAATTTTCTCAAACCCTAAACCTCCATGGGCGATTTTCCAAAGACCTAAACTTCTCCAAATCATTGGGTAAGTCTCTAATCAGTTTCTAACTATATTTTGTGATTATATCTTCGATTTAACATCAAATTCATGAGAATCTAAAGGAAAATTTGGGGAAAATTGTGAAATCTTTCAAAAATGTAAAATGATGATTTGAATGACCAAATGGTATCAGAATTAGATAATTTTTGTATGGATTAACTCGTAGCGGATTGGGTGTTCGGTTTTTTTATTAATTTTGTCGGGTTCCGAGGTGCGGGCTCGGGGAGTTGACTTTTGTTGACTTTTTACAAATTGTATAAGAATCATAGTTTTGTCAATTGAAATTATTTTCTCTTGCATTGTTTGATATATTCAAGTCGTTTTTGGCTAGATTGAGCCGAGAATTGATGAATTGGTAAAGGAAAAGCTAAATTGAATATTGAATTGGCCGGATTGAGGTAAGTATCTTGCCTAACCTTGTGTGGGGGACTTCTCCCTTAGGATTTGAGTCTTCTATGCTATTTGTAGTCCGTGCACGCGAGGTGATGAGTGTGTGATCGGACTTATTTGTGGGAAATTTGCCTTTAAGGTTCTTAGGTCCTTATGTTCATTATGTGGGAAGTATTCCATTATGATTGAGTTTCCTAATTGCTTAATTTACCTCTATATGCTCCATACGATGTTGTTAGCTTCCCTCTAACTCTTACTTGTTACTTGGCCTTATTTGCCTTAATTGAAGCGATTGTTCTTCTTATCGTTTGTTATCTCTAAATTGTAAATTACTCTATGACCCTGTGTATATATGCTATGTGTCAAAATTGTTGTGGTTGCCGTTATCACATGCATGATATGCCTTGTTGTTTTGCTAAGATTATTGCGCTTCTTGGTTTTTCTGTGATTCTCTTGTTGCCGTGTATTCATAATCTTGGTGGTGGAATTCCTTGTGATTGGGTTGTTGGATTGTTTTTAAGTATTCTTCGTGTTGCTGCTGTGTGTTTATTTTGGGACTACGGGACAGTATCTCGAGAGATCCCCCTGCAATGTTTACTTTGGGACTACGGGACGGTATCCCGGGAGATCCCCCTGCATGTTTTCTTTGGGACTACGGATCGTTATTCCGGGAGATCCCCCTGCACTTTTATATTGGAACTACATGACTGCACCCGGTAGATTCCCCAAGTACTGTGTATTTACATTTGGGACTACGGATCGGTATTCCAGGAGATCCCCGCGCACTGTGAGTTGGACTACGGGACGACACCCGGAAGATCCACTGGATATTTATATTTGGGACTACAAGACGGTATCCTGGGAGATCCCCAGTTGTTATCTCTGCATTGAGTTGTACTCCTTCTGTGATTATTTTGTCTCCGTTGTATTTGTTGTTATCAATTCAAGTGTTTTAACTGTTTAGATTTCTTTACTGCTGTGATCCTTTTTGTTGGAATCCATAATGTTTACAATACCTCTCCATATTTTATATATATATTTCAATACTTCAAATTTCAATAATTGTTATATTTTTTACTCAATTAGTTTCTTAATTAAATTTTCTTAAACCGTTTGAGGTTGTATTTTACTTAAAAAGGAATTTCTACTAAGTTAATTTATTAAATCCCATGTTAAAGGTAATATATCATTCGACGTTGTATTTTAATTGAAAATGGTACCTTTTTTTATTCAAATGATTTCTAATAATAACTTCATCTTTTCTTGTTGAGTTCCTAGTTGGTTTAGAAACTGTACTCTACTTTATGTTATGTAAATGAGACTCCTTAAACATCTTAATTGCATTGGTTATGGACCCTATGTACTGAGTAACATGAGAACGTCGTTGCGCAAAGTGAGATATAAATATGTGGGTACGAGGTGCCGGGTGTGCTAAAGGTTTGGTAATTGAGGTTTTGATATGAGCCATCGAATTTGAGATGGCTGGAATTGTGCATCAAAAATGATATGATTTATTGAGTTGACATCGCCTTTCTTATTTGAGTACATTTTACTTGTCCGTGTCCCAGCTATGTTGGTGTTAATTTACTTGGTTATCTTCGTTTCCATCCGTGTTTCTTTTTATTATTTCTACTGTTTGTGGTTTGAGTTTCTCCCTATTGTTGATATTACCTTGTTATCGTATCTCGATAGTTTATCGTTATATCCTGTTCAGTTTATTTGACCAGTAGGTGCCTTGACTGTTCCTCGTCACTACTCCATCGAGGTTAGTCTTGATACTTACTGGGCACCGCTGTGGTGTGCTCATACTACACTTCTGTACATTTTTGTATACAGATCCAGGTATTTGGTCGATAGAAGCTGTGCGGATCGTCGTAGCGGAGACTCAAGGTAAACCTGCTGCTTCGTTCGCAGGCCTCGGAGTCACCTTCAGTTGTACTTATTTTCATTGGTTCCTTTTGTTTCGGAACAGTGACGTATTTATTTGTATAACTACTCTTAGAAAAGCTTATGACTTGTACCACCGATTTTGGAAATTATAATTTGTTCAGAGTAATTTAATTTAAAGTTAGTAAATATCAATTTGATTTCAGTTAATATTAGGCTTACCTAGTTTAGAGACTAGGTGCCATCACGACTCATTCGGAGGGATTTTTGGATCGTGACAGCTTCGTTGCCAAATAAATGTTGTAGCCTAAACCCGTGAGGCAGAGATGCGCGTGGAGCTGTTTTCCAGGATCAACTGCTTTCCGAGCGATGCAAGATTGGAGAAGAGAGGCGTAATGTTAAGTTGGGTTTTGTGAAAATGAGTGTTGGTGATAGTGATGAAGTTGAATAATAATGTGTCTAAATAAGAGCAGAGGTGATTCTGCCCTTACGAGCCGACCATCTTGCAATAATTGATAGCATTTGAAAATTTTGGTACGAGAAAAAGGAATGAATTTTTTTCTAAATAGTAGTAGTGGTTGTAACAAATACTAAAAGGGGGGAAAGCCAAAAGCTTCCAAAGATGTCGTGCTAAATGATGATAAAGATGACAGAAAACAGGTGGGAACAGTAAGAGGGTTTACTAATTTCGATTCTTCTGTTAAATAATGTTTTCAATAGTTTTTGTACTTCAACGGAAAAATTGGGCTTGAACTGCAAAAGGCAAAATACCTTACTAACCCCCTAAACTTGACACGGATTATTAGTTACAGCATTAAACTATTCGTGGTCTTAATTACCCCCCTCAATTTGGCCTTTTGAGCGCTGATGTGGCAACGAGTGTGGGTGCACTCACCTGCCACGTGGATTTTTCTGTATATGTGGCATTTTTTTGAAAAATAAAATATATTTTTACCTTTATAAGTATGTTACTATTTTTGATAATTTTTTTCGATAAAAATTTATAATGAAACTTGGATAGAACTACATTATTTAGGCTAATTTTTTTTACTTGGCTAAAAATAATAAAGTTTTAGTCAATCTTTTTTTTGAATTTGACTTGATAATAAAGATTATACAACTGAAATAAATAGTCAAGGCATCTAAAAAGTTATAAAAATACACAATTTGAAATTAATTATTTTGGCTATAATTTTTTATATAGCTCTAAATTATGTTGCTCTAAAAATATACTTTTTACAGATTTTACCCGAAAAGGTAAAAATACGTAGTTGAATAAATAACCATTGCATCAAAAGAAGAAATAAAAAGAGTTTATCCATATAGTAAGTTATTTCTCGCAATTTTACACTCTTTTTATTTCTTCTATTGATTCAATGACTATTTATTTCAACTTGTATTTTTACTTTTTTCTGGTAAAATATGTAATATATATATATATATATATATTTAGAGCACCATAATTTAGAGCTATATAAAAAATTATAGCCAAAATAGTTAATTCCAAAATATGTATTTTTATAACTTTTTAGATGCCTTGACTATTTATTTCAATTGAATAAATCTTTATATTCAGGTCAAATTCAAAGAAAGATTAACTAAAACTTTATTATTTTTAGCCAAATAAAAAAGTTTAGCCTAAATAATGTAGTTCTATCCAAGTTTTATTATAAATTGTATTCCAAAAAAATTATCTATAAAAGTACTAAACACTAACATACTAAAAAAGGTAAAAATATATTTTATTTTCAAAAAATGCCGCATATGCAAAAAAATCCACGTGGCAGGCAAGTGCACACACACTCTTTGCCACATCAGCATTCAGGGGTACTGACTCTCAAAAGTCAAAGTTGAGGGGGGTAATTAAGACTACTAATAGTTTAAGGCTGTAACTAATAATCCGTGTCAAGTTTAGGGGGGTGCTAAAGTATTTTAGAGATGTTTTATTAAAATGGTCCTCCACCAAAGCTTTTTACAGCAAGATTGAACCGAAATAAACTTTGGTCGGAACTTGAACAGAAACTCGACGTCACCCAACGATGCCTTAGACCAGAAATCCAACGATGGTACCTGAAACCTGTATGGTGCTTCGATGGTGATGCTAGGTTCTAAGTTGGTGATTGAAGCTCACTTAAATTTGAATTTGAAAATTTAGGTTTTCAAAATTAGAATCTATATCTTAAGTCGTTTGAATCTCAATTTTGGGATGATTTGAGGTAGTTTGAATTGAAATTTGAGCCATACACCAAACTAAAAGATGAACGTAAAAGAAGATAAGATGTGTATCCCCTGTGTATCCTATATGTATTATTTGCATATCTCATATGTATCAAATGCAGATCCTATGTATATCCCTTGTATTATGCATATCTACGTGTGAGATACATGTCAGATGCATGTGTGTTGTTGAAAAAAGGCAAAATACATAAGTTGTCACCCGAACTATGACCCAAATCCCCGTTACACACTTTCTGTCAACGAATATTACTTTACACACCCAACCTTTTCAAAGTGTATCCAAGACACACCACTTTTTTCTTAACCAGTTTTTGAGAATATGTGTAATACTACGCACCAATCAAACAGTGACACGTGTCATTCAAAAAATAAAATAATTAAAATTACAATTGTACCCCTCATCTTCCTCATCTAATCAACCATGGCCGTCTTCCTCTTCTTTTACCATCAAACACCATAGTCTCTTCCTCTACCTTTTACTTGATAATAAAGCCACAATTAACTAACAAAAATCACAGAAAAAACACCCAAAACTCCATCTTTTCCGCTAAAATTGAATCAAATTTTTTGAGCCCAGATCCAACTCATTTTTCATTTCACTTCTATAAAAGTTCAACCGCCAATAACAGCCATCGCCACAAGTTAGCTATTTAAAATATCATCCATTATAAAATTAAAGAATGTGCACAAGCTTGAGTTAAGCTTTAATGGTTGGAAAAAATTTCGAAAAATTCTCCCTTCCTGAAAATTCGACTTCGACATGGTAAAGCTCTAAGTTAAGCTTCTCTACAACGAGAAGAGATGTGAGAAATTGTGGTATGACTATTTGAGAAGAAGGACATTGGGTGGTGGAGTTCAAGGAGTAGCTATGGCAGAATTTTAAAAAAAGAAGAAGATGACTCAATTTAAAATTTTAAAAAGATAAAAAAACTTGACATCTGATACAAAATTCTTCTGTTCACGCGACTCAATTCGTTGGAAAAAACACGCACTATCCCCGTGGGCAAAGTAGTGTGTATTAGATACACTTTGGAAAGGATGGGTGTGCAAAGTAATATTCGTTCCTAGAAAGTGTGTAACAGGGATTTGGGTCATAGTTCGGGGGGTAACTTATGTATTTTGCCTTGAAAAAAGGAAAAATACATAAAGTCCCTCCTAAACTTGTCCCAAAAACTCGATTGAACACTACAACTAAATGGGTATTTCATAACCTCCCTAAACGCATTTGGAGTGAATTATTTTCACTCCTAATAGCTTATGTGGCAAGAAATAAGAAGAAAAAAACATATAAGCACGTACATTTAACAAAAAAGGTGGCCCCCCTTCTTTCGTCTTTCTCACCCCGTTCCTTTCTTGTTCACAGATCCTTCATCAATCCTTCCCCAACTCGAAACCATCCAAATCCTTCACTAAATTACCTCAAATTTCAGATATAGACTCCAAAAAATATACTCAAATTTTAACTAGACTTACTAAGAAGCAGCTGTAGATGTAGACTCCAAAAATTATACTAAGAAGCACCTGTAGGAATTTAAATCTATGAAAAAGCTTTGAAACACATATAGGCTGATTGAATCACCTTTCAATGTGATGCACTTTCAATCTCCGCTTCTTTCTATTCTTTATTTTTTATAGCAATTCTTTTGTGAAATCTTAAGAGTTTTGGAGTCTTAACATAAACAATAAGAGTGGATCAACGAAAATCCTAAATCAAATATGACGTCTCCAGCAAACACCATATGAAGTCTTTTTTTCTTCTTTGAATTGTTTCTGAAGGAGAAGACTGGCTTGTGAAGGAGAACCTGAAGCCATATGACTTCAGAAAGACAGAGAGAAAACCACAAAACTCCATTGCTAAAACTCTTTTTAATAGATGATCCTGGCTCTAAGGTATCCCCAAAGTTCAAAAAGATGAGGCTAACATGGTCGCTGACGTGGCGCGCGTGTAAAACACCTCATATTGTGAAACTGATGTTAGTGTTTCAAGGGAAAAATAATTCACTCCAAATACGTTTAGGGGGGAAAAACACCCATTTACTTTAAGTGTTCAATCAAGTTTTCGAGACAAGTTTAGGGGTCACTTTATGTATTTTCCCTTGAAAAAACTTTAAACTCGATTTCAACTTCAACTTTTAACTCGAAATCAGTTCAAATCACTTTTAATCTTCCTCAAAGTATGTATATTGCATTATCTATGTGTTTCCAATAAGTTTCAATCATACAACAACAAGAACAACAATATACCCAGTGTAATCCCACATTATGAGGCCTGGGGAGGGTAAAGTGTACGCAAACCTTACTCGTACCTTGTGGAGGTAGAGAGGTTGTTTTCGAAAGAAAATAATTCTCAGCGGGTTTAAATAGGAGAACAGTAATAAGAAGATTGTGTCTGATTTAATAAAGATAAGAACATTGACAACAGAATATAAAGCATTAATATAACCAAGCAAGGGGAACAAGAGATGCTACTGGACACCACATATAAGAGAACACTAAAATGATAATACTAGTGCCGGTATGTAAAAGAAACAACCAAAACAAATGTAGCAGATACGAAGTCCTAAACTCGACGACCTACTAACCCTCAACCTAATCTTCGACTTCTATAATTTCCTATCTAGGGTCATGTCCTCGGTAAGCTAGAGACATGCCATGTTATGTCTAATCACTTCTCCCCAATACTTCTTCGGCCTACCTCAACCTTTTCTCAAACCTACAATAGCCAATCTCTCAAACTTCCTCACTAGGGCATCTCTACATCTCCTCTTCATAGCCTCGTTTTCCTAATCTTTTCGTCCACAAAGGCTACTCCTACCATATCTAGAATTCCTAATCTTATCTCTCCGAGTATGCCCACACATTCACCTCAGCATCCTCATCTCCGCTACTTTCATCTTCTGAGTATGAGAGTTCTTGACTGGCCAACACTATGTCCCATACAATATAGTTGGTCTAACAACCACTTTATAGAGCTTACCTTTAAGTCTTGGTGGCACCTTCTTATTACACAAGACACCGGATGCAAGCTTACATTTCATCCACCCCACTCCAATACCATGTGTGATATCTTCGTCAATCACACCACCCCCTTGGATTATTGACCCTAGATACTTGAAACTCTCTCTCTTAGGGATGTCTTGCGTATCAATCCTCACTTTCACACCTGCCTCATAAATTACATCACTAAACTTGCACTCCAAGTACTCTGTCATATTCCTACTCAACCTAAATCCTTTCGACTCCAGGGAGTCTCTCCAGACCTCTTGCCTTGCGTTAACTCTGTTTGCGCGTCTCATCTATCAGTACTATGTCATCTGCAAATAGCATACACCACGATTCCTCCCCTTGAATATTTCTGCATCAATACATCCATCACCAAGGCAAAAAGAAATGGGCTAACGGTTGTTCCCAAGTGCAACCCCATAGCAACTGGGAAGTACCCCGAGTCTCTTCCCACTGCTCTTACCCGGGTTTTGGCGCCATCGTACATGCCCTTAATCGCCCTTATGTATGTCATAGGTACACCTCTTACCTCCAAATATTTCCACCGAACCTCCCTCGGGACTTTGTTGTATGTTTTTTCTAGGTCAATAAGTACCATATGTATGTCTTTTTTTTCCTCTATACTGCTCCACCAATCTCCTCAAGATGAATGGCTTATGTAGTGATCGCTCCGGCATCAACCATACCCACTGAAAAAAATTCTTATTTGCCTATATTTTTTGAATGTTGTATATTATTTGTAACTTTTTATGACTATTTTTTGTAGTAAGACTTAATGGATAATTGTTGGTAAGTAATGTCTATTCTCGACTTATTTTTGTAGTTCTCTCATAAGACAACTATTCTGTTGGACTTTTAGAGCAAAAATACTATTAATATTAGCCAATTCACAAAATATTACCAGTATTATCTCAATTGGCTATTTGTATGGTTCTTCCTCTCAGGGGCCATTTGTACAATAACCCCTGCTCTTTAATTCGTATTCAATCAACCAACAAGTAAGTCACAAGAAATTCTAACCAATATCGGTACCAAATAGAATCTAAAAAGACAAAACTCTAACAATTCAATGAAAGTAGCACAAAATCAGCATATTAGAAATAGAAATTAAAGAGAAAAATCGACTTTAAGTGGCTTCTCCAATAAAATAGTCCTCCACCAAAGTTTTTCACAGCAACATTGAATTGATTGGCAATATAAATTAAAAACTCGCAATAAATTTTTGCCTGAGCTAAACTCGATGACACCCAACAAAGCATGTCACGACCCAAAATCCATAATAGGCCGTGATGGCACCTAACGCCGGCATTAGGCAAGCCCACAAGTGCAACTACAGTTTAATTACCCCTTTTTAACATTTAAAACAAAAGTTCTTTTTCAGAAGAACGAAATAAGTACGATCTCATGCAACCGTGCGTACTCTTTTCTCAACAAAATACCAGCGTGATAAGTACGTACATCTACTGTAATGATAGTAATAGTAAGTACAACAATACGTATATGCTAAAAGCCCCCAAAACCCGATGCCACAAGTGCATGAGTAATCTAGAGAATATACAAAACTAATACAACTATTGTCTGAAAGGTAATACAGAAATAACAAACAAGGTAGAGGGAGACTCCTGTGTTGTGGATCGTAGTAAGGCAAGCGGCTCACCACTAAGTCTCCCTAGAAGATCGGCTATGCGCCTGCGTGACCACTAGTAGTACCTGTCTCAGTACCTGCACAGTCAGTGCAGAAGTGTAGGGTGAGTACGGAAAACAATGTGTAACCTAGTAAGTATCTAGTCAAACCTCAAAGAAGTTATGACGAGGGGTCGACTTGACACTTACTAGAGGTCAAATAATAATAGAAATACATAAAGTAGACATGGTGAGTGTACACCAAGTAGCAACGAAGCAAATAAAAGTAACTACAGTAATTTCACACATGAGTCTATATCAAATCACTAGACTTGTCATAATCGGCCTTGAAGGCGCAAACTCATTTGTTACCAAACAAAATCTAGTTCCAATTATTAAGCACGAAGCTGCCCAGGTGAACGGCCGGATCCCATAAGAATAGTGGTACCCAGTATAGTAGAGGCGAACGGCCCAATTCTATAAGAATAGTGTTACCAACCTGCCAAGGTGAAAGGCCCGATCCCTTAAGAGTAATTATGTCACTGCCGAGGCGAATAACCCGATCCTATAAGAGTAGAGAAATTTACCTCGCTCGCGGATACATATGCAAGACGAGAAGACACGGTTCTATAGTTTATCAAATATTTCCGATATTTTCTGACGAAAGAGGCTAAGTCGGTATCTTCAATTAAAATCTCAATCTTAGTCCTAATCAAGATAATTAATACACAGGATAAGTATAAAATGGCACAATTAAAGGAATGATGTGAATCTATGCCTACCTGGACCTATCATGAATATAGCTACATACGGACTCTCGTCACCTTGTGCGTATGCCTCCCCACAACAAGTAGCACACAACAATTAATACTCCTAAGCGGATAAGTTCCCTCTTACAAGGTTAGACAAGAGACTTACCTCGGTTCCAAGTCCTTAATCCGGCTCTTCAACCTCACTAGAACTCCTCAAATGATGCCAAGGACTCCGAAACTAACCAAACGTCGTATAAACTAATACATATATGCTTAAAAGTTCATAATTTATCTATTATAGTAATCACCCAACCCAATTTGGAAGATTCCTAAAATTCACTCCCGGCCCATGTGCCGGAAATTTTTGAATATAAATATTATCCATGACCACCCAAACTCAAATATATAGTTTATTCCTATTTCCACAATCAAATCCATGATCAAACCAAAATTTTACTTAAACTCTATGTTCTTCACAAAAGCCCACAAGTTTCACTAATTTCCCATGTTTAATCTACCTATAATTTACGTATTAAACTTTAAAATGGGTGGAGTTTACTTACCTTGTGATGTTGATGAGAATCCCCCACAAAAGTGCTCTCAAAATCGCCCAAGACCAAGTGAAAGTGTGTGGAAAAATAGGCTAAGTCCCGAAATAAATGCACCTCTGCTCAGCGATTTCCGCACTTGCGGTCACTTAACCGCATCCGCGGAACTGCAGGTGCGATCAAAAAGCCGCATCTGCAATTCCACACAGCCTCCAGTCTTCACGCTTTTGTGGACGGGAACACGCTTTTGCAGGCTTGCTTTTGCGGACTCCCTCCGCTTCTGTGGATCCACTTCTACGGACTTCCTCCGCTCCTACGATCTCAGCAAGCCGACCCACTTTCGTTCATGCGGAGCCTCCATCATATATGCGGACGCGCAGATGCGAAATAAACCTCACACCCGTGGCCACCCAGCTCCAGCCAAAGTCCACTTCTGCGACCATAGGGTCGCTTCTCCGTGCTTGCACCTGCGGCCATTTCCTCGCAGGTGCGGTTGCACCAGATTTGAAGCCACCAGCAGTTCGCAAGTACAAAACTAAGTCCAATTCTAATGCGATTCGCACCCGAGGCCCCCCGCACCCCATCTAACTACACCAACGCATCCAACAACATGAGATGAACTAAGTTGAGGCCTCAAACCTCGTCAAACAACATCGAAACTACGATTCATACCCCAAAACCAAATTGAATCAACTTCTGAACTACAAACTTCACAACCAGCTCCAAATCATACTTAGACTACTCGGAGTGACACCAAAATTTGTGTACAAGTCATAAATCACCGTACACACCTATCCCAGGCTCGAAATCCCAAATAGACCTCGATAACACCAAAGTCTACTACAAACCAAATTTAAAAAACCAGAAACCTTCAATGAACCAACTTTCCACATTTAGCACCGAAACCCTCCGGGATCATCTGAAACCCGATCCGAACACACGTCCAAGTCCAAAGTCATCATACAAACCTATTGAGCCTTCAAATCTCGATTCCAAGGTCGTTTACTCAATGTTGACTCAAGTCAAACTTGGCCACCTTAGGCCACTGTTAAGGAACTAAGTGTTTCGATTTCAGCCCGAACCCTTCCAAACCTAAACCAACAATCCTCGCAAGTCATAAAATAGTAAATGCACATACGAGGTGTCTTAATCAGGGGAACGGAGATTTAGGGAGCAAAAAGACCGGTCGGGTCGTTACATTCTCCACCTTGTAAACAAACGTTCGTCCTCGAACGGGTCTAGAATCATGCCTGGAGTTCTAAATAAGTGTGGATATCTGGTCCTCATGTCCTCCTCGTCAAGTTGCTTACTCAACTGGTTGACCCCTTCACTAGACTTTTACCGTTGGAATCTTCTTGGACCTCAACTGCCGAACCTGCCTGTCAACTGGCTCTTCCTCGAAACCCAGACTCTCATCTAGCTGAACCATGCTGTAATCTAAAACATGCGACCTGTTCGCATGGTACCTCCGGAGCATAGACACATGGAAGACCGGAGATAGACTGGAGGAAAGGCAAGCTCATAAGCAACCTCCCCAACTCGCCTCAGCACCTCAAATGGGCCAATATAACATGGGCTCGGCTTGCCCTTCTTCCCGAACCACATGATACCCTTCATCGGCAAGAGTTTGAAGAGAACCTTATCGCGCACCATAAATTATAAATCACGCGCCTTCTGATGTGCGAACGACATCGCCGACCATATAAAGCCTCAAATGGAGCAATCTCAATGCTGGACTAGTAACTGTTGTTGTAAGCAAACTCGGCCAAGGGCAAGAATATATCCCAGTGCCCTCCGAAGTCAATGACACATGCTCTGAGCATATCTTCTAGAATCTGAACTGTCGGCTCCGACTGCCCGTCAATCTGCGGATGAAAGGTTGTGCTGAGCTCTACTTGGGTACCCAAATTGCTCTATACTTGCTCTCTAGAAATGCGAAGTGAACTTAGGGCCTCTATCTGGTATGATGGAAACAAGCACACAATGCAACCGAACAATCTCATGAAATTAAATCTGGGCCTACCTCTTTGAAGAGTAAGTACCATCGGAATAAAGTGTGCTGACTTGGTCAGCCTATCGACAATGACCCAAACGGAATCAAACTTCCTCAACGTTCGCGGTAATCCAACTATGAAGTCCATAGTGATGCACTCCCACTTTCACTTCGGTATAACCATCTACTAGAGTAGGCCACCTGGCCTCTAGTGCTCATACTTAACCTGCTGGAAATTCAGACATCTCGCTACATATTCAGCTGTGTCCTTGTTCATCCACCGCCACCAATAATGCTGCCTCAGATCGCGATACATCTTCGTAGCACCTGGATGAATAGAATACTGGGAACTGTGTGCCTCCTTTAGAATCCTCTCCTGCAAACCATCAACATTAGGAACACATAGGTGAACCTGGAGTCGTAGTACACCATCCTTCCCGATAGTAACCTCCTTGGAACCACCCTGTAGTACCGTCTCTCTGAGAACCAACAAGTGCGGATCATCATATTGACAAGCCTTGATTCACTCAAGTAATGAAGACTAAGCCATAACACATGCAAAAACTCGACTGGGCTTGGAAATATCCAACCTCATAAGTCTGTTAGCTAATGACTATATGTCCAAAGCCAATGGCCTCTCCTCTACCGAAATGAATGCCAAACTACCCATACCCTCGGCCGTCCTGCTCAAGGCATCCGCAACCACATTCGCCTTGCCCGAATGGTAAAGGATGGTAATATCATAGTCCTTCAGTAACTCAAGCCACTTGCGCCGCCTTAATTTAAGGTCCCTCCGCTTAAAAAAAATACTACAAGCTACGATGATCGGTGTAAATCTCACAGGACACCTCATAGAGATAATGCCTCCAGATTTTGAGAGCATGAACTATCGCGGCCAACTCCCCTGGGATCCACCTTAATACCCTCACCTGATAAAACATGCCCCAAGAAAGCCACTGAATCCAAGCAGAACTTGCACTTGGAGAACTTAGCATAAAGCTTCTGTTTCTCGCAAGGTCTGAAGCACTAACCTCAAATACTGCTCGTGCTCCTCCATACTACACGAGTAGATCAATATGCAATCAATGAAGACAATGGCGAATGAGTCAAGATATGGGCTGAACACCCGATTTATCAATTCATTAAATGCCGCTAAGGCGTTAGTCAAGCCAAAGGACATCACTAAAAACTCATAGTGGCCATATCTAGTCCGGAAAGCCGTCTTAGGAGTATCCGAAGCACGAATCTTCAGCTAATGATACCCAGTTCTCCAGTCGATCTTAGAGAATACCCTGGAACCCTACAACTGGTCAAACAAATCATCAATGCACGACAACAAGTACTTATTCTTGATGGTGACTTTGTTTAACTGGCGGTAATCAATGCACATCCATATACTCCCATCCTTCTTCTTCACAAACAACGCTGGTGATCCCGAAGGCGGCACACTGGGTCTAATTAACCCCTTCTCAAGTGACTCTTGAAGCTACTCCTTTAACTCTCTCAGCTCCTTGGGAGCCATATGATAAGGCAAAGAATAAATAGGATGGGTTCCTGGCACCAAATCAATGACGTAATCAATATCCCGCTCTGGCGGCATGCCTGGTAGATCAGCAGAAAATACATCGGAGAACTCTTATACCACCGGCACTGAATCTAACATGGGAGTCTCTGCAGTAATATCCCGAACAAAGGCCAAATAGGCCAAACAACCCTTCTCGACCATATATCAAACCTTAAAGAAAGAAATTACCCGGTTGGAAGTACCGACAAACGAACCCCTCCACTCTAATTTGGGCAACTCCGGCATCGACAAGGTAATAGTCTTGGCATAGCAATCAAGAATGGCATGGTACGAGGACACCAGTCCATGCCCAAGATAACCTCAAAATCGACCATATCGAGTAATAGAAGATCTGCTCTGGTCTCATATACACATAAAGTCACCACATAGGACTAGTAGACCCAATCCACAATAACAGAATCACCCACTAGCATGGAAACATATACAGGAACGACCAAGGACTCGCGAGGTACATCCAGATAAGGAGCAAATAGAGAAGAAACATAGGAGTAAGTAGACCCTAGATCAAATAATACCGAGGCATACCTACGGTAGACAAAAATAGTACCTGTGATCACTGCATCAGAGGTGATTGCCTCTGGCATGGCGGGGATAGCATAGAATCTAGCCGGAGCGCCACCTGACTGGCCTCCACCTCTAAGGAGACCCCTATCCACCTGCCCTCCGCTTCTAGCTGGGCGGGCGGGCGCTGTGGTATCTCGTGCGGTAATCATGGGCTGATGGTCCTACTGCTCGGTCTTGCCTCGAAGTTTAGGACTACCCACTTCACGTGGCCAAACTCCCCACATTCAAAACAACCCCTCGGAGCAGTGGACTGCTGACTTGAAGACCCTGATGGCCTGAATACCCACTGGAGGCCCCCGAAATAGCTGGCGGACGGTAAGTACTCTCGGGAATGGCACTGAAGTAGGGTCGTTCTGGAGCACTCTGAGCAGGCAGTGCTGCTGACTACTTGGGCCTGCTAGGCTGACCCCTCATGAACTGAACTCTACCCCTAGGTGGGGCGCCACTGATTCCTCCAAATTGCCGGGGCCGCTTGTCTCTCGGCGCAAACTCTCCACTGTGGTTCCGAATACGCTCGATTCTCCAAGCTATATCCACAACCTGATGAAAAGGAATCCTGATAAGTGTGGATCTTGACCACTTATTAGTACCTTTTTACTTTTGTTTTAGTCCGAAAGTATCAATTTATGATCTCAAAACTAATAAAAGTGTGCAAATTGCAGGAATGTTGGAAATTTTGGCTCATATGAAGAAATCTAACTAAAAAAGGAGTGTTCCGACTCACAAGATAAGAAGGGGCGCAACACACAAGAAGTGCCATCCGCCGAGGAATTTTCGAGGCTGCATAAGCAAGTGCGGATAGGAGAATTCCCTCTGCGCCTGCAGAACTGGTGAAGAAGCCCAACAATATTTTAAGCAGAAGTGCGGCCGCACAATTAAGCAAGTGTGAACCACAGAATTCTCTCTGCAGCTGCAGAACTGATGAAGAAGCCCATCAGTACTTTAAGCAGAAGTGCGGACACCACATGAAATGTGCGGTCGCAGAACATGGTCCGCATTGACAAGAATTCAAATAGTTCAGGGAGTGTGCAAATGACCAAGATTGATGCCTTGCCTGCGCGATCGCAGAAGTTGCATTGCAGCCGCATACCAAATTGTGCAGCTGCTAAATCCAGTTCCTTGCAAGACCAATCAATATGCGGACCACATATGGAATTGTACGGCTGCAGAACCTCCCGAGGGGCATTTTTGTCAGTGAATTTTGGGTCACTGTAATTAGACGGGAATCACATTCTTAGGTCAAGCTTTGAAGTTTAAGCAATTGTAGCTGTTGTAATTTTTCATTTTAGGAAATTTGTGATCATTTTGGGATAAAAACATCATAGTTTATCATTTTAATCTTATATTATGAGTTTAATTAGTATTTGTTCTTTGTTTTCTTCATTTTCTACTATGAGTAGCTAGACTTTTACTAGGGTTGTGACCAAATCCTAGTGTGTAACCTTATGGGTATTTAATTTAATGCTTGATTATAATTGGATGTTGATTATTTAGCCTTGTTTATGCTTTAATTTTAGAATTAATGGTTGCAAACATTGATTCATGCTTTTTTGACTTGGTTTTTACTTGAGAAAGAGAGACCTAGCCTAGGAAAACCTGGCTAACAAAAAATTGGGCTAATTAAGGATTTGATTAGCCTAATTAAAGGGTTTGAACTAGAGATAGGAAAAACTCGACTTGAGCTCATATTAACTCTTTAGCTTGATACCCATTTGGGCTTGAGAAAGCCAAATTGGGCAAAATTAATCTATGACCGAGAGGTATTGAGTGGGTAACTTAGAGTAGAGAACTATAATACAGCCCGTTAACATACTTAACCCATTAGACCTAGGTGAAGGTCACATCCCTAGGCATTTTTAACTATTTGGTAAAAACAACAAAAACAATCACTCGCTTTTTAGTTTCTTCTCATTAGTTTATAATTGTTAGTGTTAATTTAGAAGTAGAAAATTAAATCCCTTGTTTAGAAGCGCAATTTAGTTATTTCATTTGCTCTCATCAAGTGTGTACCCTAACACCCATATTAAACTCCGTGTGAAAATCGACCTCGACTATTGTTGGGTACAATTCTTTCAACGACCGTTTCCACTCACAATTGAGTGCGGATTGAACATGGATCAATTTTTGGTGCCGTTGCCGGGAGTTAAAACGGTGTTAGCTATATATTTGACTGTGTTTTTGGAATATCTTCTTTCCCTTCCGTGTTACTAACTTGTTTAAGAAATTATAGGTACAAACATAGTGAACAATGATATTGGATATTCGCTTTTGGGAAATTGGACGGCAAGAAGGAACAAGTAGAGAAGGTACCTCTTGAGCCTCAATCCAATCGGAGAGGCCGAGTACCACATGACAACGTGCCTGTTCCACCCCACCTCCACCACGAGTGGCTCTACACCGGATATTGCCCATCGAAGGTTATGATAGTGCAATAGTCCCTCCCCGTATTAGGGCGGACAACTTCCAAATCACCAATGTGATGCTCACTTTGCTTGTGGATACATGTTGGGGGAGAAAGAAAACTAATGTTTCCGAAGATGCATTGAGGCTAAGGCTTTTCCCTTCTTTCTACGGGGGAAAGCTTTATCTTGGTTGGAACGATTGCCGAACCATTTAATTCACACTTGGGATGAGTTGGCAGAAAAGTTCATTGCTAGTTTTTCTCTCCCGGGCACATGGCTACACTTCGAGATGAGATATTGTCATTCAAGCAAGAGCCGAATGAACCACTACACGAAATATGGGAGCGCTATAGAACAATGGTTAAGGAATGTTCCAACAACGATATGACGGAAAACATGACTCAACAAACCTTTTATCGTCGGATTAACACAACCAACCAATGTGTAGTGAATCAACTAGCTAGTGGGGAAATTTTTGACTACGCCTTAAGCGGAGGCATGTGAAATCTTGAATGAGATGGAGAACATCGTCGGCTTGGAAATCTCGGGCCAATGTTACACAAGGTGATCCGAATATGATCCACCTTCACAAAGAATTGCCAGACCATGGGCAAGCCGTTGCCGAATTGACCACTACCATGACTCAATTAGCAAAGGCCCAACTAAATCAGGTGCAAGCTCCTAAGCAAGTTAATGCTATGGAGGGAGTGAATGTGTTGGTGAACAAGAGGAGGACCTAGGGTCTACAAGTTCAAACTCGCGTGGAGAACTATGTGCAAGATGATGGTGGTTTTGAGCAAGATTCTTATAATGAACAAGAGGAGGAAGTGCAATATGTGACAATTTTCAAGGGAAAAGAAACAACTTCCAAGGCCCAAATCAACAACAATGGTGATCACAAAACAATTATGGCAATTGGAATTCTAACAATCAAGGGAATTGGCATAACAACAACAATCAAGGAAATTGGAGTTGAAACAACCAAGGAAATTAGGGAGGCAATAATCAAGGTAGATGAAGTTACAATCAAGGCAACCGCGGGTCATGTTTTCAAAGGCCCCCAATGTATCAAAGGTCGAGAAACCCACTGATGGTAGGCTATAATCTCGTGTTTTAGTCGCTTATTGCACTCAAATTTACTGCACTTTAATAGAGTTTGTGCTTTAATCGATAGTGTTATGCACAAATTGTGTATTTTATGCCTCGTAGGAGGATTCCGAGCTACGAAGATGTTACAGAATGAGTTTGATTGAGTTGGAGCTGTGACGTCTGAGTAACAGCCCAAGGGAGTAAGTCCGGATCGCGTTCGGTGGTCGAGAACAACATCTTGATATCAAAAAGTCAAGAAAAATCCGTACTCAGAGAAACCCCCACTGCCGTGGCGCGTGGGGCGCTGCGCTAAGCCATTTTTCTTGCAATCTATCAGAATCAGCTCTCTGGATTTCCCCACTAATTCCCCGCATGGCGCATTGCCCCATGCAGCGTGCCTGTGCAATTTTTACAGAGTATTTTCCAAATTCGCGTAGGAATAAGGTGTTTTCGTCCGGGCCCGACCATACTTAGTGTAAATACATGGAAAATGGTATTTTTGGGACTTGACACATCTTATACCTAAGTAAGCCAAGGAGGAGGTGGAGAAGAAAAAGCTCAAGGATTTCATCATTCAATCCTCACTCAAGACAAGGGTTTGGATTGTTTTATGTTTTTCTTTAACTTAAACATTGTTATGATGAATTGCTTCATAACCATGGAGTTCTCTTTAGGGTTTGATGGATTTGGTGTATTGATACTTGTTTGTGGATAATTAACTCTAGATTTATGTATTGAATCATTTTGGATGCTTTAACTATTGCATCTATATTCACTTTTTCATGTATCGAGAGAGGCATAACTTGTGAATATTATTGCATTATATTTTGTTGGCTGAAGTCATTAATTCTTATTAGTAATCGAAAAAGGCTAGTTGAATTGTTGATTAAACTTAGATAGGAGGATAATCGAGAGAGGTTCTCCTAAAGATCAATCCACTACAAATTCTTGCATATCTTTACGTGCTTAAAATTGATTCATCTCGTGAGGTTGAGACTTAATCGAGAGAGGAGTTTTTACTAATCAATTGAACTAATAACAAAGTGAATTTCAGAGACTCACTTGAACATTAGAAGTGAATTATCTAGAGTTAAATCCTAAACATTTGTCTTGCAACTATCCTATCAATCATATCTTCTCCCAATTGATAACTTCCTTTGCTTAATATTTGTGTTGATTGTCACTAGCCAATAGTTTAGACTCTTAGTTAATTTTAGTTAAAGCACATAAATCTCAATTGTTGATCATCATAGATAGCAATTTAGCTACAAACTACGATAATAACTATTTAACTCCAATCCCTGTGGATACGATATTTTAAATTTCTATATTCCACTAGCGAGCATATTTTAGTGTGTGTTTTGCGCTCGTCAAATTTTTGCGTCGTTGTTGGGGATTAGCAATCAATAGTGTTGAAATAGTTTGTAGTGCTAATTCATGAATTTTTCTTTTTATTTTTATTTTATTTTTCTCTTTTTACGCTTGGGTGTTCGTTGACTATGCGCATGCTACATGTTAGGTTGGTGCATGACTCGATCTTCTGGGAAGGAATTGCAACCATATGAACCAGAAATCAAGAAACATCTGGGCAATCCCGAGAATACAGAGACGGTTGGGCAATCCTCAACCAAAGATAAGATGGAAGGAGATGATGATAATGTTGATTTGGCTGCGAGCGAGGCAGTCCAACTCAGAGAAAAAGCTGCAAGAGATGACGAAGAAGCAACACTCAGAGATGCACCAATTGATTATGAGAAGGAGAGAGCTCGAAGAATAGCTTAGAATCAGCCTTTGGTTCCAGACCAGTTCAGAAACATAGCTCCAGGCCAAGAGAGACCACTCAGTGTGAGACCACCTCCAGTTGCAGCCAACAATTTTGAGTTAAAGCAAGGGTTGCTCCAAACCCTCCAAACTAGTTGTGTCTTCAGTGGAAAGATGAATGAAGATCCAAACAATCATCTGATGGACTTCTAGGAGATCATGAACACCTTTCAATATAATGGTGTGTTACAAGATGCAGTTTATCTAAGGGCATTCCTCTTTACTCTCAAAGATGATGCAAAATACTAGCTTCGAAGCGTGCCCCAGGGATCGATTAGAACATGGGAGGAGATGACCATAAAATTTCTTGCTAAATATTTCTCCTCAGCTAAAATGGGCATGTTTAGAAGAGAGATCCATAACTTTTTCCAGAATGAGACTGAAACGGTGTTTGAAGCCTGGGGAGAGATTTAAGGAGATAGTCAGAAAGTGTCAACATAGCGGAATTGAACTCTGGATGCAACTCCAGGACTTTCTGTATGGATTGAGACCGACCTCACGAAGAACATTGAGCAATGCAGCTGGAGGCCGTTGATGAAAAAGACTCCAGAGGAGATAGTCACAATTCTAGATGAGTTGTCATAAGATGCAAATCGGTGGCCCTCTGAAATTGCTGAAAGAAGAAGATCAACTGGTGTTCACCAGGTTGATGCTAACACATCTGTGCAGGTACAACTTGATGCCATGGCAAAGGAAATAAGGAAGCTAAGGTTAGCTTCGATATGTAATGAGCCTCATGCAGCATGTGACATATGTGGAAGAGGATACCCTACTCATGAGTGACAAGCTTCAATGGAGGAAGTTAATGCTATGGGTAATTACTACTTTGACGCAATGGGTTAGAAGCACCCTAGTTTTTCATGGAGTTCACCTGGGGGTACAACAAATGCATGGCAACAAAATAACTCAACATTTCAAGGAGCTCCTGGTTTTTTGAATCAGCAGAGGCCGTAGTTTCAACCTCAACAGCCGAATCAGTCTGGGTTAGAGGATCTTATGAAGCCATTTATTGTCAAGACTAATGAAAGATTAGATGCTCATGGGGCAGCTATCAAAGAACTTGGGACAGGTTTGCGTAACCTGGAGACATAAGTGGGACAAATTGCGACTATACTATCTGATAGAATCCCAGGTACTCTGCCAGGTGATACTGAAAAGAATCCCAATGAAATGGTAAATGCTGTGAACTTGAGAAGTGGACAAGTGTTGAAAGATCACACTCCAACTCACAAAGAAGCTGCGCCGAAAAAAGAAAGTGGGAAGGAGCTAAAAATTGAAGAGGATAAAAAGACTGAAAAGAAGAAAGGTAAGAAGGGAGCTGAGAAGAAGAAAAAGGAAGAACTTCAAGAAGGGAGGAATCTGATGATGTGAGCAAGCACATGCCTGCTCTACCTTTTCCCCAAAAGCTCTATAGAGAAAAGCTAGACAAGTAGTTTGAGAAATTTTTAGATATGCTGAGACAGGTTAATGTAAACTTGCCATTCACTAAAGTTCTCTTACAAATGCCAGCTTATGCAAAGTTATGAAGGAGATCCTTACGAAGAAGAGAAAGATAGAAGAGACCAAGGTAGTTAAGCTCATAGAGCATTGCAGTGCAATTCTGCAAAACAAACTCCCACAAAAGTGTGGAGATCCAGAGAGTTTTACAATACCTTGCTCTTTAGGCATTCTTAACTTTGATAAATCTTTGTGTGATTCTGGTGCCTCAATTAACCTGATGCCTTTGTCTTTTTACAAGAAGCTGGAGAATGAAAGTGGAGAGATAAGGTCATCACCAATATCCTTGTAGCTGGCCGACCAAACAACGATAATACCCGAGTGGATAGTAGAAGATGTCTTAGTGCGGGTAGATAAGTTCGTATTTTCGGCGGATTTCATAGTGGGAAAGATGGAGGAGAATAAGGAGATACCCCTAATCTTAGGAAGCCCATTTTTAGCAATGGGTAGAGCGATACTAGATATACACGATAGAAAACTCATGTTGAGAGTGGGTGATGAGACCGTAACTTTCGAGACGAATGTAGAAACGGGGGTAAAAAAAAGAAAAGCCAGCTGCA
Organism: Nicotiana attenuata; assembly: GCF_001879085.1. Lineage (NCBI taxonomy): Eukaryota > Viridiplantae > Streptophyta > Magnoliopsida > Solanales > Solanaceae > Nicotiana > Nicotiana attenuata. The sequence continues at coordinate 117,198 of NW_017670823.1, forward strand.
AGTGTAGAGTGGAAAGTGAAGGGGGTGAAAGAGAAGACCCCAGTGATAGAAAAAGACAAGTGTGGGGTGACCCTAAGAAGTCAGAGAAGAAGCTGCCTACGTAGATGTATGCACTAGTTCGGGCACGTGGAATAGAGCCCGACTTAGATTCAGACCCTGGTTAGAGATTCATGGAAGTTTCCTCTACTTTGTGCTTTTAAATTATGTATCAGTGGGACATGCCACAACTTAAAGTGTAGGGCAGGGGAATATTTGCATATCTATGTATATGTATTTTAGCTTTTGTTAATTTTAGTAGTTAGTTAGAAAAAAATTTAAAGAAACATAAAATTTTTAAAATTTTCAACTTTTCCCGACGATGGATATCATTTGACAGGTTTCTTGAGGGATTAAAGTCGAAGGAAAAATAAGAAACAATTTTATTTTTTTAGGTAGTGTAAAAATTCCTCCTTGGTTTTCTTTGTGCCGCGGTTCTTTTCTAAGGATTTTGTTTGAACCGGGTGTAGTTAGTTTTTATTTTTGTAGTAGTAGAAAACTGTGTGCTGTGATTTGAATTGAAGCAATATCTTTTGAATTGATCATACCTTGAGAATAGTGAGTGCTTAAGTTGTGACGCTTAGGCTCAGTTTTGGCTCTTAAATAAGTGCCTTAAATTATATGATCCTAACTTTTCTTAACTGCTTTGACTAGAGTGTCTTGATTATCCAATCATGAGTGAGTCATGTGTCATGTGTGTGTGAGGTTTTTGTGTTATTTTGTGCATTGCATTTGATGTCTAGAACTTGCCCCATGTGTTTGCAAAGCGAAATAGTAGTTTTATTCAGTCTTGGAAGTGATTTAGGCATTTCTTTGTTAAGACAGTTATATATTTTTACCCACCTAATTGTTATGTATCTTAGTTAACCCCGTTGAGCCTGTGATCCTGATTCTTTGGCAACCACATTGCAAGCCTTACCTAATTGTTTGAAATGATCATCTATTTGAACCATATTATCTCTCGTAAGCACTTGAAATTGTTATGGACTTTGTAAAAGTTGAAGTGTGGGGTGTTTGATTTGGTTTTTGAGTGGAACTATTGAAATAAGGAGAAAGGTGCATTATTTTGAAAAAAGAAAGAGCAACTTGAATTGAATAAAAAAAGAGAAAAGGAAAAAAAATATTTATTGAATGATTGTGAAAAATATTCATTGATAAGTGGTAACTTCTGGTAAGTGTGCTTAAAGAAGTTGGGAATTAATGTAATTTGATATAAAGGTGGAGGATTGGGTTGACATAAGTGTGGGGTTTTGGCTAATGAAATGTATGTATTAAAGTGCTTAGGGAGGTGTAGTCACTCTTATATCTCAATGTATCCTACCCGTCCCGCATCCTACATAACAACCAATTAAATTCCTATTTGATCCTTGACTGAATGAGATCGATTAGTTGAGTAGTACACTACGGTCAAGCCTATGGTGCATCTTTTGTGGCATATGAAATTTGGTCTGAGAGTGAGTGAATTTTTTCTATCTTGAGTTCCTGATTGTTCTTAAATCTTATTGTGTGTGGAACTACTCTCTATTGTTGTGTGAGGGCACTTTATTCATGAAGGAAAGGTAATGTCATTGACCTCTAAGTTAGAGTAAGTGAGCGGGTTATAAATAATGCGTGGTGCTTGTGAGTCAAATTTTGAGGCTATGTTGTGACGTTATTTTGCTTAGTCTATTTTAAATATTCTTGGTGTGATGATTATTAGAGTTATTTAAAAAGGTCGTGTCTATATGAAGTGTGGTTTGATTTATCGAGGACGAGCAATGATTTAAGTGTGGGGTGTTGATGGTAGGATATAATCTAGTATTTTAGTCGCTTATTGCACTTGAATTTACTGCACTTTAATAGAGTTTGTGCTTTAATCGATACTGTTATGCACTAATTGTGTATTTTATGCCTTGTAGGAGGAGTCCGAGCTATGAAGATGTTACAGAATGAATTTGATTGATTTAGAGCTTTGAAGTCTGAGTAAAACCCCAAGGGAGTAAGCCGGGATTGCATTCGGGGGTCGAGAACAAAATCTGGATATCAAAAAGTCAAGAAAAATCTATACTCAGAGAAACCCCCACTACCGCAGCATGCGGGGTGGGCGTGGGGTGCCGCGCTAAGCCATTTTTCCTGCAGTCTATTAGAATCAGCTCTCTGAATTTCCCCACTAATGCCCCGCATGGCGCGTCGCTCCATGGGGCGCCCCTATGCAATTTTTGCAGAGTATTTTCAAAATTTGCGTAGGAAAAGATGTTTTCGTCAGGGCCCGACCCTACTTAGTATAAATACATGGAAACGGTATTTTTGGGACTTTTGAAATATCTTAGACCTAAGTAAGCAAGGAGGAGGTAGAGAATAAAAAGCTCGCGGATTTCATCATTCAGTCATCACTCAAGACAAGGGTTTGGATTGTTTTATGCTTTCCTTTAACTTAAACATTGTTATGATGAATTGCTCCATATCCATGGAGCAGTTCTCTTTAAGGTTTGATGGATTTGGTGTATTGATGCTTGTTTGTGGATAATTAACTCTAGATTTATGTATTGAATCATTTTGGATATTTTAACTATTGCATCTATATTCACTTGTTCATGTAATCGAGAGAGGCATAACTTGTGATATTGTTGGTTGAAGTCATTAATTCTTCTTAATAATCGGAAGAGGTTAGTTGAATTGTTGATTAAACTTAGTTAGGAGGATAGTTGAGAAAGGTTCTCCTAAAGATCAATCCACTACAAATTCTTGCATATCTCCACGTGCTTAAAATTGGTTCATTTCGTGAGGTTGAGACTTAATCGAGAGAGGAGTTTATATTAATCAGTTGAACTAATAACCAAGTAAATTCGAGAGACTCACTTGAACATTAGAAGTGAATTATCTAGAGTTAAATCCTAAACATTTGTCTTGCACCTATCCTATCAACACCTATCTTCTCCCAATTGATAACTTCCTTTGCTTAATACTTGCGTTGATTGCCACTAGCCAATAATTTGGACTCTTAGTTAATTTAGTTTAAATCACATAAATCTCAATTGTTGATCATCTTGGATAGCAATTTAGCTATAAACTACGATAATAACTGTTTAACTCCAATCCCTGTGGATACGATATTTTAAATTACTATATTCGACTAGCGAGCATATTTTAGTGTGTGTTTTGCGCTCGTCACCCACCTCCTTATCTTTCCCATAGTTCAAGTTCTTCAAACAATGACATGGGACGTGTTGAAAGTATGTTCAAGCAAATGATGGAAAAGAATGTCGATTCGAATGCCCAAAACAATACATCAATCCGCAACCTAGAAGTTCAAATGCGGCGAATCTCTCAAGCTTTAAGTTCTCGTCCTAAAGGGGCACTAGCAAGTGACATGGTGGTAAACCCAAAGGGTGATAAAAATGCGAGGCATGCTATGACGATTATCGCAAGAAGTGTAAGAGGCGGGAATGCACCCACCTCAAGTGGAAGGCGACTTGTTGATGATGATCAAGTGATGCAAGAAGAAGAGATCCCGAACAATGTTGTTCAACCTAACGAGGAAGTTCAGATTGATATTGGTGATAGTGTGGAAGAGACTCAAGAGGAGTTGAACCCGTCTAGGGAACACATTATTGACATATCGGAGTCGGTAATGCAAAAGGCTAAGGCACCATTGCCTAACCCTCCACCTCCATACCCTCAAAGACTTTCCATGCAAAATGGTGAGAATTAATTCCAAAAGTTCATTCAAATGATGAAGAGTCTTTCAATCAATGTGCCATTAATCGAAGCTTTGGAACAAATGCCATGTTATGAAAAGTTTATGAAAGATCTTGTGACAAAGAAGCGGTCAATGAATATTGAGACCATCAAAGTCACTCATCAAGTGAGTGGAATTGTTCATTCAGTGGCTCTTAAGTTGGATGATCCTGGTGCTTTCACAATTCCTGTACAATTGGAAGTGTCGAGTTTACTAAATCTCTTTGTGATCTTTGGGCAAGTAAAAATTTGATGCGCTATTCGGTTTTCAAGACTTTGAGGATTGGGAAACCATGACCCACCTCTATGAGATTGCAAATGGCCGATTGTACCATGAAAAGGCCGTTGGGTGTGATAGAAGATGTTTGTGTTCGGGTTGATAAATTCATTCTTCCGGTGGATTTTGTCATTCTAAATTGTGAGGTTGATTATGAGGTGCCAATTATTCTTGGGAGACCTTTCCTTGCTATGGGTAAGGCTCTTTGTGATGTTGAAGCTAGAGAACTCACATTCCAGTTGGTGCTGAAAAAGTGGTATTCCATGTGTGTAAGTCCATGCGGCAACCAAATAGCAATGAGGTGTGTTCTTTTATGGGTTTAGTGACTGATGTCATTGTTGATGATACAAGTGCTACAATCAATGTTGGTGATATGTTGGAAGCCTTCTTGCTCAACTTTTATGATGACAAGATGGATGGCTTCACAGAATGTGTGAACTCTTTGCAAGGAATGGGGTCGTACAACTATGAACCCAGGAAATTGTCCTTGGATATTGAAAATAGGAAGACTCCTCCTACAAAGCCTTCTATTGAAGAGCCACCTACCTTTGAGTTGAAGCCACTGCCTCCACATCTTCGGTATGAATTTCTTGGCCCCTGTTCTACTTTACCAGTTATTATTTCCTCTTGTTTGACTAACGTGCATGCAGATTACACATTGGTGGTACTACAACAGAGGAAGAAGGCTATAGGGTGGACCTTGGCGGATATTCGGGGTATAAGCCCCGGCTTTTGCATGCATAAGATCAAGTTGGAGGATGGAGCTAAACCATCTAAACATCAAAGAAGACTCAATTAGGCTATGCAAGAAGTTGTCAAGAAGGAGATTATCACGTGGTTGGATGACGGGGTTGTCTACCCTATTTCCGATAGTTCATGGACTTCTCCGGTTCAATATGTCCCAAAGAAGGGGGCATAACGGCGGTCACCAATGACAAGAATGAATTGATTCCTACAAGAACGGTGACCGGTTGGAGGGTATGTATGGATTATTGCAAGCTCAACAAAGTCACAAGGAATGATTACTTTCCACTTCCTTTCTTAGATCAAATGCTTGATAGATTGGCCAGCCGTGCTTTCTATTGTTTTCTTGATGGGTACTTGGGCTACAACTAAATTCTCATTGCTCCAGAAGATCAAGTGAAAACAACCTTTATGTCAGGCCCCAACCTCGGGAGGCGCGACCGGCGCTCAATCGAGTGAACCCGACTGAGCAAGCCTTTTGGGACACTTTCTATCTAACTCACAATGATCAAGAAACTATGCTTTCATTTAATTAGATAGTAGGAAAGATCGTACATATAACATTGCTAGTTCATTTTATATTACAACCCTTAAACCACAGTTAAGTTTCCTAAACTTCATACAGTTACAGTTTAGAAGGACAAGAGTTTAGAATTGCAACACAGACCAGCGACCCATCCAACACCCGTACATAACCCACACAAACGTCTGCGGGGCCTCTAAAGATACAAAATACAGTTATGATAATGCCGGCAACAAGGCCCCAACTATACCTCAAAATGTGGTAATTTATAACAAAAGATATACTGCATAACCCGTAGAAGAAAAGGGCTCACCAAGACTGCTGAGAGGAGGATGCTTCGCTATCTGCGATCGGCACTGTCTGCTATGGAGCCACCTACATCTATTTAAAGATGTAGCGCCCCGGAAAAAGGGGCGTTAGTACCGTGGAATAGTACTAATATGTATAACCAAACACTATCTCATTAGAAAGAACAACCATACAAGAATAAAGAAATCATAAGGATCAACAAACGCTTTAAACAATCACCACATCATCAAATAAAGGGATCACATAGCTTTCACATAATTTCCATAGATTTGGGCTGGGACATTAAATACCTTTACATCATCATTCACAATAACACTGCTTTCTTGCGCGGGGTCCGATCATGACCCGATCGGGTAGGTTGCCTCAAGTGAGACATGTACCTCAATCACAATTTCATTCTCACTATCCGGTTTCAATATCAGCATAATACCACCATGTGTGCGGCATGGCGTCCAATCACGGCCTGATCAGCTAGGCCGTCTTACCGAGACGTTTTTCCTCTTCCATCAATCATCTCATTTCAATTTTTATTTCACATATATCAGTTCATCGGCACTTGGGGCCACAATTATCACATCATACTTGTCACTAGGCCACATTTCATAACTCAAACTCTTTTCCCCCACATTTCACATCATTTCCACTTTCAACATTAACCTTGCAATTTAAGAAAATAGGCACATACGAGAGCAATTCAAGTTGCAAGCATAGAGAGGATTTCACATAGTTCGGCATAACAATCTCAATTTAAACTTGACTTGAAATCTAGGCATTTTAGCACGTGGTCCACATTCTTCACACATCCTTAATTTACCAAAAATAGCATATTGAAAACATTGAGACACACCTTTCACATATATTCTTGCAACATCAATTCATTTGAAATAGCAAGCACTACATCAATCAAATTTCGGAACTTACAATATTTGCATGGACACCAAGGGAGCTCAATTTCTAAGAAGAGGGGGTTTTAGCCATACGTACCTAAACAGAGCTTTCCTTAAATTCTTACAAAAATTCCGGAACTCTTAGCAACTTCGATCTATTTTATGAGAATTACAAGTTGAACCAAAAATTAGAGAGATGAGCAAGATTCTAGCTCATTTAGCACATTATCAAGCACTAAGTGTGCATTTATGATTTTAAGACCTTTTTGTGAAAGATTCTATCATCCTACACACCATTCGTTACATTTTTAGCTCATAATCTCCCCATACCCTTTTTGCATACATGCATGCAAGATAATCAATCCTTATACCCATGAACCCACTTGTTAATTACTCATTTCGGTAGGAAATTCGAAATCAGAGGTTAGGGCACAAGTTCTTACCTCTTAGGATGAAGGCTTAGTAACATTACTTGATAATCTTCAAAGATTTGGGCAAGGATTGAATAGTGACTTGGTGAGGATCACTTTCTCCCTCTAGAACTCTTTCTCTCACTCTAAATATAGTAGAAAATAGCACAATAGGGTCTAATGGGGTGTTTTTAACGGAATGGGGTTGGGTTTTAAAAGTTAGAAAATAGGAGCCCCGACTCAATCTACGGTCGCATATGCAACCGGATAACTGATATGCGGCCCGCAAAAGGGACCGCAAAAGTAGCCCTCAAGGCTTGAATATTCTGCCCGGGTATCCGACCAATATACGGTCGACATACCTGTTCTGCGGTCGCATAATGCACCGCAGAACTGCCCTTTGCAAAAATCCCAAGGAGGTCATGCGACGACTATGCAGCCCGCATATTGATTATGCAATCGTATAATTGGCCGCATAGTTGTCCTCAAAATTAGCCAACATTCTGCATCACTTTGCGGCAACTATGTGGTCCGCATTGTTATTATGCGGCCGCATAATGGGGCGCAGAAATGCGCTCTTCTGAAAAATATTTTTTCTTAACTTTTTAATGCACAGATCAATCCAGAAAGTCCGAACGGCGGCTCGCAAGCTCGCCGTGAAGAATTTTATAAATTTCTAACACATATTCCTAACTAGGCACTACGAGATTTCGGGTTTTTGGAGTAAAAATATTACGGGGCCTTACACTTTACATGTCCCTATCGTACTTTTGCTTTCAAGAGGATGCCATTTAGTTTGTGAAATGCATCAGTGACTTTTCAAAGGTGTATGATGGCTATTTCCATGGACATGGTGGAGGACTACCTTGAAGTTTTCATGGATGACTTCTCGGCGGTTGGGGATTATTTTGATAATTGTCTTGCAAATTTGGTCAAAGTGTTGGCTAGATGTGAAGAAACCAAGGTTGAGGAAGGTATTTTTCTTGGCCATAAAATCTCAAGGAATGGAATTGATGTTGACAAAGCAAAGATTGAGGTAATTTCTAAGGTTCCACTCCCTACTTCAGTGAAGGGCGTGCGGAGTTTCTTAGGCCATGTGGGTTTTTACCGATGCTTTATCAAAGATTTCTCTAAGGTGGTGAATCCGTTGTGCAAGCTTCTTGAGAAGGATGCCAAGTTTAATTTCAATGATGATTGCATGAGAGCTTTTGAATTGTTGAAACTCAAGTTGACAACTACTCCCATCATCACTGCTCCAAATTAGAGTGTGCCTTTTGAACTCATGTGTGATGCAAGTGACGTAGCGGTTGGGGCTTTTTTGGGGCAACGTATCAACAAGATTTTCCATCCGATCTACTATGCCAGTTAAGACCATGAATAGTGCCCAAGTCAACTATACCGTTACGGAGAAAGAACTTATTGCTATTATATTTGCAATTGAGGAGTTCCGCCCGTACTTGATGGGTGCAAAATTTATTGTCCACGCAGATCATGCGGCGCTTCATTATCTTATGAGGAAAAAGGACTCCAAATCTCGGTTGATGAGATGGGTACTCTTGTTACAAGAATTTGATATTGACATCCAAGATAGGAAAGGTAGTTAAAACTAAGTGGCGGATCACTTGTCTCATTTGGAGGAGGCGGGGAGGCCGTATGATGGCCTTGAAATCAACGACTCAATCCCTAATAAGCAGCTTTTGGCAATTTCAATGAAAGAGGTTCCATGGTTCGCGGACTTAGCAAATTTTCTTGTGTGTGGAATTTGTCCGGATGAGTTCTCTTCAAGCCAAAAAGCTCAAAAGGGATTGTCAAGATTTTTACTGGGATGAACCATACCTTTTCCGAATTTGTACGAATGAGGTGATTAGGATGTGTGTACCGGAAGAAGAGCAAGGTAATATTCTTGGGGCTTGTCATTCTTTGCCATATGGCGGATTTCATGGTGGAGCAAGAACGTCGATCAGAGTGCTTAGTTTTGGTTTCTATTGGCCCACTCTTTACAAGGATGCTAGTGAGTTAGTGAAAAGATGTGATCAATGCCAATGGGCCGGTGGAATCTCAAAGAAAAATGAAATGCACCTCATAATCATTATGGAGATTGATATTTTTGATGTGTGGGGCATTGACTTCATGGGCCCTTTTGTGAGTTCTTGTGGAAACACCTACATCTTGGTCGTGGTGGATTATTTGTCGTAATGGGTTGAGGCCGTCGCTTTACCCAACAATGACGCGCGAAGTGTAGTGGCTTTCTTGAAGAAGAATACTTTCACAAGGTTTGGTACTCCACGTGCAATTATAAGCGATGGGGGATCACACTTTTGTAACAAGTCTTTTGAAACTTACTTAGCAAGTATGGTGTTACTAACAAAGTCACGACTCCCTATCACCCACAAGCTAGTGGGCAAGTGGATGTCTCCAACCGAGAGATAAAGAGTATCTTGTCTAAAACGGTGAATGCTAATTAGACGAATTGGTCCAAGAAGCTTGATGATGCATTATGGGCTTATCAGATGGCTTACAAAACACCTATCGGAATGTCTCCATACCAGTTGGTGTTCGTAAAAGCTTGTCATCTTTCGGTGGAACTAGAGCACAAGGCAATGTGGGTGCTAAAGAATTTGAATCTTGATTGTGATACAACCGCTAACTTGAGGGTTGCATATTTGAATGAATGGGATGAGTTCCGGTACCATGCTTAAGCAAGTTCGTCCTTGTACGAAGATAAGATGAAATATCTTCATGACAAATACATTTGGAACAAAGAGTTCAAGGTAGGCGATCTTGTATTGTTGTTCAACTCAAGGTTGAGAATGTTTCCCGGGAAGCTAAAATCCAAGTGGAGTGGTCCATTTGAAATTATTGGTGCGACACCTTTTGGTGCATTAGACTTGAAGAACAATAACAATGAAGTATTCCGAGTCAGTGAGCTTGTTAATGCGGAGGCTGATCTGCGACCGCACGAGAATTCTCCGGTCGCACCTAAAAATATGCGGACCGCACATTGAGATCTAAAACTTTCAACCCAGGTGGCAGAGTGCGGGCCGCACATGAAAATGTGCGGCCGCACTCGCCTCTCTCCCCTTCTCAAATAGTTTGTATAAATAGAGGAATAGAGCTCATTTTACACTTTTCCCTCTCTGAACAAACACTGTTGCTTTGTTGATTTTCTTGAGAGATTTTAGCTGTCCTAACGCACGACCACCTTGATTATTCACCTATTGCACTCACTCTATCTGGTATGCTTCAATTTCATGTTAAATTTTTGTGTTAGTTTAATTTTTATATTTTTAGTTCTTTTTAGGCCATATGTTATTAGAGATAAACTATGTGTCACATAGATCTGAACTGTATAATCTTAATACGTGTTGTAATGGGTTTGGGTTAGTGAAATTTCATATTTTTACCATGTTGCCATGTCAATTTGTGCAAGAAATTGAAAAATCTATGTAAGAAAAAATATGACTGTTCGTAACTTTTGAAATCTGCGGGCGCACTTGAATTTGTGCAGCCCGCAGAATAAGATTTTTGGCAACTCAATGAAGCAAGGACCCGCGGCCGTAATTTTAAATGTGTGGACCGTAGATTTCTCTTGCGGCCGCAGATCTACCATCGCACTGTCTTCAGAGACACTGCACTTTGAGAGTCTGAAGGGAGACCGCACTTGCGAATTCTGCGGTCCACAGAACCCCTTACCTTTAGAGTTGTGTTATACTCACAACCCCACTGTGTACAATTGTCCCTCCCTTGCCTGCATAAATCCTAAATGTGTTGAATAATTAATTGCAACCAACAATCTTCTTTGATTTGATACAGACAATGGTTCGATTGAGTGGCCGAGGCGACACTACAAAGGGAATGGGTGAATCTTCTAGGGGTCAAGGTAGAGGTATCTTGCCCATTGGCCAGCGTAAGACCATCAGAAAGAAAGCCACAATAGGAAGAGGGAGAGGTGCAGATCTCTTCGAGTCTAGTTCTTATGTCCCGTCTAGGGAAGTATCATAGGGCAACTCAGCCTCTGTTCAGGAGGAGCAGACAACCACACATTCGAGGCCACATGGGAGATACCAGCTCAGGGATGAGCCTTCTTCATCTCACAGCACCTCCAAGGGGTCGAAGAGTGCTAGCCAGACCTCTGAGCCATCAGCTACACCAGACACCGAGGCACAAACTATACAGGAGATCCTCGACGATGGTGGAAGGGGAGATGGCATAGCCACGGGTGTGGAGATATCAAAGAGAATTAGGTATGGGACGATAGGTTTGTCATCTTGGCCGCCTTCATAGATTTTTGTATATGGTTGCCACTAAGGTCTTTGACTCTTGAGAGATAGTTCATATTGAAAGATTTGGAGAAATACAACCCGGCGATCTTGAGGCAGTTCAGAGCATGAAAGGGTTGGATGTGGTTCATTGAGAGAGTTGAGGATGCCAAGGAATACCTCGTCCGAGAATTCTATGCTAATGCTACTCACATAAAGAAGGGGACGAAGGTTACCAAAGTACGCAACCTCAAGGTAAGGTTTGATCAGCATACGCTAAATGGGTACTTGGGATTTGAGGATGTAGAGCCAAAGGAGTATTTGGATAAATGTGCAATGAAAGAGGAAGTCCAACCTTGGTTGGCTGAGATCTTAGCACCGCCAAGGCCAGCACCACCATGGATTACCGCTGGGGTTCCCATTCAGCGGAACACATTGAGCTTCGAGGCGAAGGGGTGGCAGACCTTTGTTTGTAGCAGACTTGATCCAAGCCAGAATGAGACTCATCTTCCTATTCCTAGGGCTGTTCTTGTGGCTTCCATTATGGTCAGGTACCCAATTAATGTGGATGTCGTGATGTTTGACAACATTTCCTTGATAGCACGGCATGCTAGCTCGACCTACCCTTATCCCAACACTATCACAGAGTACCTCACTGATGCAAAGGTAGAGCCGAGATCTTTTGACACCAAGGTGACGCCGAAGAAGCCATTTGAATGGTTTCATTGATGGATGAGACCAACCCAAAGAAGAAAATCCAGCCTTCTACCACTACATGCCAGTCTGATGAGCCAGCGTGGTAGTTATTAAACAACGGACTTTCCATCCACCTGCCTTCTTCTAGTGCTGCTGCTATGTCTCCGCCATCATCCTCAGCTCCTACCACAGCCCCCAACGCAGCCCCTACTACAGCTCTGAGGCCAATGCCCATGCCCATGCCCACAGCTCCATTATATGCGCTGTGAGTCTCCCAGACATTGGCGAGTCTCAACAACTAGATACTGACAGCTACTTCAAAGCTGTCTGACTTATCTAGTACTGTTGCAGCGCAGTCCACTACACAGGTGCCACATGCCCCCTCTGACATTGATGAGACGCTCAAGAAGATATTAGATAACCAGAAGACGATCATAGACACTGTGAGCACGTGATTTTTGCCCTATATGAATTACTCCCCGAAATTCAAAACAAAATAATTTCTTTTCATTATTTGTAATTTTGTGAATTTTTGTGGCATTTTTGTCAATTGTTTGCATTTCTCTGTGCACGTTTATTTTATTTAATTAATGAAAAATACAAAAAATATATTGCATTTGCATTTAGGATCTATTTTCACATTTTTAGGATTAAATAGTAAATTAGTTGTTTCATAAAATGGAAAAATCACAAAAATAGTTTATTTTTGCATTTTTAATTTTAATTGTTGAACTTTGGTAGTTTTTCTTTAATTTGGTTCTTAATTATTCATAATTTAGAGTTCAATTAATTTAATGTGGTAAGACAATTTGATTTAGGAATTAATTTTTGTTTCATTTTTTTTTAAAAAGGAATTAAAAGAAAAGAAATGAAAAAGAGGAAGCAAAAGATGTGAATCAAATCTTGGGCTGATTTCAATTCAATGCTTAAGCCCAATTCCATTTCCCCTTTACCCGCCTAGCCCAGCACACAACCCACCGCAGTCCTAGCCCAAATCCACCCAAAGACCCGGTCAGCCCCACATAGCTAGTTATACGACAAGGTTTTGAGTCATTTGGTCTAAATCCTGGCCGCCTCTTGTACTTCATCCAACGGCCCCAAATGTTCCCCCATAATCACATAAGATGGTTTGAAGGCCCTTCAATTAACCTAGGACCAAACGAATCTCCCCTTTCATCTCCCTCACCAAGTAAGCCTCCCCTGAGCGTTTCAGCCATGGCCGCCGGCGGAAAGCTCGAACCACCACTAGAAATTGGCCGTGCAACCATCACCCCTCCTTACACCTTAGTCCATCACTACTTCTCCAAATCCTAGCCAAATCGGACCAGTTTTGAATCTAAATCAAAGGAAAAATATTTCAAGTTTCAAACTCCTATGAACGATATGGTTCGAAACGGATATTGACCGTGTGTTTTCTTCGAGAGCAAACGGGTAATGTTTGTTTCGACTCAAATCGAAGCTGTAGAGTCCATCAAAGCTTTGTCTGGGCGATTTGAAGGTATCATTCTCGTTTTTTCTCCTTCGTCTTCCTCGTCGATTTATTTACCCGGATTCTTGTTCTGTTCCGTCTCCTTCATCGCCATGTTTTTTTTATTTTTTCGTTTTTGTTTCTGTGTTAATTCGGATAGGCAATAGTTTTAGGTTAATCTTGGATTAATTCTGTTTAAAGGGGCTTAAAATTAATTCTGTGTTTATAATCATGATTAATTGACCAAGTTTATTTTTGGGCCTTCGTTTTGTGCTAATCGCCTGGGTCAAGGTTTTGGGGTTTCAGAACACTCATGGTTGATTAGAATCCAAATTGAGTATAACTCTTTTTCTTATTGTGATTCAAGTCCCAGGTACACTTCCAATGCAATGTAGATATCGAGTTGAAACATGAAATGAAGTTTTGCCGCATGTTTTGTTGAAGATTTTGCTGTTTGATGTCTTATACTTCGAATAGTTTTCCTTGATCTGATTAGTGTCCTCTTTGTAAATAAATTCGGACTGTATAGGACTGTTGAACTGCTGAAATTTAAATTCGTATGATATTTCAGCTTGTAAAAAGTCTCATAAACTTGAAACTGACTTTGAAACTGAGAAAGTTCAATGTTAAATTCAGGCCTAATGTATATTTGTGGTAGTGCAGTGCTTTAGTGTCTGAAATTAGTAATTACAGGCCTAATTAATCAGTACATCTTCATTGCACTAAGTTTTTTTCTGAATTTAGTAAGTGTGAGTTTCTCCATGTTAATTTCATTGAATCCTCTAGGGATCCGCAACAATTAGGTAGCTTAAAACACAATCTAAGCATGAAATTGGAATGTGACAACTGGTAGTTTGTTTGGTTTGAATGGATGTAACTTGTTTCCTTTATCATAAAAATCGCTGAGTACCATTGGAACAACGTTAAATAAGTTTAGAGGTTATTAAAATCAATTTGGGGTTTTCTGTTCCTATTTGGAATCTGTTGATGAACAGAGGCTCAACGGCCTGTTTTGATCGAGTTGGGCCTCAGTTCTGTTGAGGCAAAGCCTGGCTCCAGTTTCAACTTGCTGTTTCTTTGGGCATATGCAAAAGCCCATACCTGGTCCCGCCTCTTATAGAACTGGAGTGAAACTCCTCCCTTTTGGGCTAATATCAAAGCCCAGTGACCGAAAATTTTAGAATATGTTCATAATAGTTCTTAAATACTACCATTAATTAGGGTTTTTTTTAGAGACGATCCATAATAGAAAAATTGTAGTCCTTTAGGTTGACTTTAAATTAAATGAGGTGCGCCGCGCCAAATAAAAACCATACATTTCGTGGCTTTCTTAACTATGTTAAAAATATTTTAGACTTCGGGACGTGCCATTTAGCGAATTTCATGGCATCCCGCAAAATTAATGATACGCTAGTTGCTTTAGGTCCGACATTTAATAACATTACCTTCTTAAACTCGAAAAAGAAGCTGTCACACCTCCTTTTTACCAACACCCCGTAAGGGCATAAAGGAGTTTTTCCAATTAAAGGACAATCGAAGCGGGATTTGTTTTTATTAAAAGATTCAGAGTCGCCACTTGGGAGATTTATGGTGTCCCAAGTCACCGGTTTGAATCCCGAATCGAGGAAAGGGTTTGACTCTGTTTAACAGTCCGCGAACAAGAAATCCGAGTAAGGAATTCTGTTAACCCGGGAGAAGGTGTTAGGCACTCCCGGGTTCCGTGGTTCTAGCACGGTCGCTCAACTGTCATATTTGGCTAAATATCTGATTTTAGAACATGCTTCAACTTATGTGCTTTTTAACTTTGAACCGCTTTTATTATTATTTTTTAAGGAGAATTGCAACGTCGTGAAAACACGTCTCGAACCACGTCACATAAATGCACCCGTAGTCTTCGACACATTTCAACTTCGTTGGGATTTGGATTTGAGTCACATAAATGCACACCCGAATTTAAGAAGGTAATGTTATTAAAATGCGCGCCTAAAGCAAATAACGCATTATTATCTTTGAGGAGGGCCGTGAAATTCGCTAAACGGCCCGTCCCGAATTCTAAGTATTTTAATATAGACATTTAGAGAGGGCCCCGCAATTTATGTATTTTGTTTAGCGAGGCTCATCTCATTTATTATTTAAAAGGCAAACTTAAAGCAACTATGATTTTCTATTTTTATTTGTCTCTAAAAATAAAAGAAAAGTCCTAATTAATTAATTATTTTATCCGAACCTAACGATTTTAGGACCAAAGGACTGAAATTCAGCCAATTACATGACATTGGCCCAATAGGAAGGGCGGCAGGCCCAGATTTTACTTGCACTAGAACCGGACTGCCTGGGCCAATAATCATCTAGACACCCAAGAGCAAATTAACTTTGGGCCTATTGAGTCCCTTCTTCACAGCCTGGACAGTCCAAGCTTTGCCAAGCTCAAATGGAACCAACCTAATTACTCAAAGCGATTAACAACTCTGGGTGAGAACAGTTTATCAACATGCCAATGTGATTACCAACTTACGACCACGATTATGCGAACCCAAAACTATACTGTTCGATCATATTCAATTAACATCAACTACCATTATTATTTAATCTAATATATGAACTAACATAATGAAAAACCTAACAGTTAATCCATCCGTATTCCAATGATGCTTTTAATTCCTGATTTGAACTTAACTAATCAGTTATTTCCTGCTACTAAATTAAGGCCATTCGAGTGCAAACTCGCAATTCCGAAGTTATTTAGACGAAAAAACCAACAATGAACTAAGCTGTCAATACATATGGAATTATCGAATTTGAAACTTCATGTTCTAAACTTAAACTTCAAGTTCTAACTTGTGCAGTGAGTCACTACCATTAACTAGGCTAAAACTGAAATCACAGCCATACAATTGATCAACACAAAGTTCATAGGGTCTAACAGTCCATTGTTTAATTACAGAACTTAAGCATTTGTGATAGAAATTCTAAACAATGTTCAAAGCCAACTGAAATTGAATTACACTGCACAATTGTGATAAACAGTCCTATAGGAGTTTAAACAGTCAATTCAGCTTAACAGCAATCCTATTTATACAATCTGTATACCTATTGTCCATGTAATACCAATAAAGGCTAATCAAACGGCTATAAACAGCTAGTTAACTACAAACTAAAAACAGCAGAAAGCATTCACATAGATCTGATGAACATCTTTATTTCAACTCCAATTCACAATTACATCGAAGTGAATTCAGAAATATGTACCTGAAGTACAATGAAATAGAAGAAAGGAGAATGATCAGTAGCAATAGATAGCAGGAGCAGCAGCCAGAATTCAAATAGCGAAGATAAGTAACAGCAGCAGTGACAATTTAGAACCAACACAGCTTTAAAAATACCCAGGAATGGACTGGAGATTTTACAGCATCAATTTTAACCCAAAACAGACCCAACTGAACCCGAGTACACTTCAGAAAAGCTTCAGCAACTAGAAGAGAAGCGAATCAATGCCTAGAAATCAAAATTAACCCAGAAAATCAATGTAACGGTGCTTTTTTTTTATTTTCTCTTGTATTTTTGTTTGTCTTTGGATTTTTTAATAATTGAGACTACAAGGAACTATAGAATTGCAGATTTGGCTTTTGGAAATTTGAAATTCAAAGTCAGATCTGGGGCTTGTAGAACACCTTTTGGGGGGAAATTTTAGAGCTCCAAAAAACTCCCGAATGAAGGCAAGTATGTTGCCTTTTATAGGCACAAATGAGGGCCCTTAATCATATTTTCAGTTTTCAATTTTAATCCTTTTTTAATTTTCATTTTTGCTCACATGTCCCTTATTTCCTGACTTGTTACTCAAGAAAGTACACCTATTTTCTGATTTTCCATCTTAAAACCCATTCTAGAATGTTCTAGTGAATTCCATTTCAGTTTTTTAAAGATTCTCTACCCTTGAATTACCCCAATTACCCCTACTTCAGTCCTGAAATCACTAACCTACCCCCAGCCCTGATTAACTAAACAACTAACTATAGTTAAACTAAGATGTTTCAGTAATATCCAAAACAAACAGCAAAAATAATCAGCTACTGATATAATGTGAATTAAAACAAAACACATATCTAAAATGATTTGAAACCAAGTTGGACTAACATCAAAATCACCAAACAGAACTAATCAAAATCAAAACAAGACTTGAACTAAAAGAAAAATCAACAGGCATGAATTTATACCAGCATTTATGCTTAACCACAATCAGAAAGGAAAACAAGGGGAATATCTACTGATGAAATCATACTAGTAATCAAACTAGAATTAAAAACAAACTAACTAAAATCTAAGCAGACAAACAATCAAGCACAAAATTAGAACAAAATTGACAGAAATTAAAACGCACATTAAACTAGAAATTAACAAGTATGAGAACAGAAGCAAAAGAGGAGAATTAAACAAAGAAAAAGAAAAATCAAAACTCACTGACACGGCTCAAAATTCTGCTGCTTATCGATTTAAAATTCGAATGATTCTGGTGATATTTGAACATTGTTGACACCTGATTCAACATGAGGGAGGCGAGGAAACCACGTGGTATCAATTTGGTGAATTTTGGGGAACCTAGGGTTTTGGCCGGAAAACTTCAAATTAATATTCGAGCACTTCTGGTTAGATTCGAGGGACGGGGTTTGGGGGGTTTGAAAGAGGAGAACAGGGCGGTCCTAGGGTGTTCATTTGGTTGGATTTGGATGAATTTGCATTTTGGCCGGAGGTTTTCGATCCAATATTCGAGCAACTCGGCTGTGATTTGAGTAAATCTAAGGCCAGATATGGAAAGAGGAGGAGAAAAGGATTTAAGGGTGTTAATTTGGACGGGAACGGAGGCCGGCTGCAGCCGTGAGGCGATTTCCGGCGGCGGAGCATGGCGGCGTTACAGGGTTCTGTTTTGGGGTGAAATGAGAGAGACGACACGGGGGGGGGGGGGGGGTTGCAGGGGTTCGGACACTCTTATACTAACAAGACCCTACTTCTCCACCGTTGGATGGATTAACCTCGACGGCCAGGATTGATAGAAGGGGAGACGACGTCATTTCATGCGTCTCAAGACTAGGCCGGGTTAAGGCTTTGGGCTAGACCACTTGGACGGGTTAGCTGAATGGGATAATCAATTAACAGGGCCCAATTTCGGGTCTTTCCTGAGACCAGCCTTTTTATTTAATGATTTTCTTTTGTTTTCTCTTCTCTTTTTATTTATTTATTTATTTTCTGATTTTATGAAATGCTAAATTAAACCCAAAAACCAAATTGGCTCTAAAAATTACATTTCTTAATTTTCAATGACACAAATTCCTTATTTAAAAGCAAACTAAAACAAATTAAAACTATAAATGCAAAAAGGACCATTTTCGTTATTTTCCTTTCTCTAAAAGTAACTCAACTACTAATTAATCCTAAAAATGTGAAACTAAATCCTACATGCAAATGCCAAGTATTTTTGTATTTTTCATGAATTAAACAATAATAAACGTGCACAAACAAGTGCAAACAATTAACAAAACATGCCACAAAAATCCATAAAATTGCAAATAATGAAAAGAAGTTATTTTTGTTTGAATTTATGGGAGTAATTCATATAGGGCAAAAATCACGTGCTCACAGCTGCCCCTCTTTGCTCGGGACCACAAAAAGTTTTCGGGTAAAGATAAGTGAGCGGATACGAGCGATTTTTGCCCGTTTGAACACTCCGTGTGAAACATTTTTGAAAGATTTGACCGCACCCTACTTCGGAGGTTGCCTACATATCCTTGGCTAAAAAGGAATCATGTCAGTGTAGTTCGGGGAGGTTTTGTAGCCGGGACTACCAGGAGCTATGATTTCACTACTGTTGCTGCTGCTACTACTGCTTGCTGACCCCCTTATTACACCGTGTCAAAATAAAAGAAGCTAGCCTAAGCTATGATCTATGAATTACAAAAGTCCTATCTATGTCTTGATCTTGCGGTTCTCGTTGCCTTGAACTTGTACCCTTCCGATGGAATTCTTACGTTGTTGCCTTGAATTGTGATCGGAGATGTTTTGCCATTCCTCTGAGTGATGCTTGACTGCTGAAATTTGAAATATATGCCTCTATTCTCGAGGCGGGCTCCTGATTGCTGACACTTGAAAAGTATTCCCTTGTTCTCCAGGTAGGCTCTTGACTTCAACAAAATAGACAAACAAAGAAAATTTTCTGCCCCAATTTGGTGGCTGGGCACATCATGTTATCAAATATTAGAAATTGAAAGCTAAAATTTGAATTGTACTTCCCTTGTTCTCCAGGTGGGCGCCTGATTGCTGAAACTTGAAATGTATTCCCTTGTTCTCCAGGTGGGCTCCTGATTGTTGAACTTGAAATGTATTCCCTTGTTCTCCAGGTGGGCTCCTGATTGCCGAACTTGAAATGTATTCCCCTGTTCTCCAGGTGGGCGCCTGACTTCAACAGAATAGACATAAAACAAAGAAAATTTTCTGCCCCAGTTTGCACTAGGAAGATTTGTGAGTTGTTAGCAAAATATAGATCACCTAAGCTATTGATGCAATGATGAGAGTAAAACTAAACACTTGACTGGAATGCACGACCCGGTGAGTAAAACCAAGGACATTTGACTAGCAAATTCATCAGACTAGGTTTTCTATCTTGGGAGAAAAATTTATCAGACTAAGATTTAGATCTTAGGAGAAAATTCATCAGACTAGGTTTTCTATCTTAGGAGAAAGATTCATCGGACTATGATTTAGATCCTAGGAGAAAATTCGTCAGACTAGGTCTTTTGGTTATCTTGCTATCAAAGTAAGATTTTGATCCTAGGAGAAAATTCATCAGACTAGGTCTTCTATCTTAGGAGAAAGATTCCTCAGACTAAGATTTATATCCTAGGAGAAAATTCATCAGACTAGGTTTTCTATCTAAGATCAGACTAGGTCCCTTTTTTGTTATCTTAGAAGAAAAATTCATCAGACTAAGATTTTGATCCTAGGAGAAAGTTCATCAGACTAGGTTTTCTATCTTAGGAGAACAATTCATCAGACTAAGATTTAGATCCTAGGTGAAAATTCATCAGACTAGGTTTGCTATCTTAGGAGAAAAACTCATCAGACTAAGATTTTGATCCTAGGAGAAAATTCATCAAACTAGGTTTTCTATCTTAGGAGAACAATTCATCAGACTAAGATTTAGATCCTAGGAGAAAATTCATCAGACTAGGCTTTCTATCTTAGGAGAAAGATTCATCAGACTAAGATTTAGATCCTAGGAGAAAGTTCATCAGACTAGGTCCCTTTGTTATCTTGCTATCAGACTAAGATTTTGATCCTAGGAGAAAATTCATCAGACTAGGTTTTCTATCTTAGGAGAAAGATTCCTCAGACTAAGATTTAGATCCTAGGATAAAATTCATCAGACTAGGTGTTCTATCTTAGGAGAAAGATTTATCAGACTAAGATTTAGATCCTAGGAGAAAATTCATCAGACTAGGTCCCTTTTTGTCCTAGTAGGAAAAATGTGAAAAACAATGGCGGCATTTTATGCACGCTAACAAGACAGGCAAGGGCGAAGATTGGAGAAACTTCCCTTTTGTCGGCTCTCCTCTTCTTCTTTTTCTTTTTCTTTCTTTTCTCTCTTTTTTTTTCTTATTGTTGAACCACCTTTCTTGCACTGCTTTGTTCCTATTTCAAACAAAGAAAACTTGTGAGTTTAAAATGTGGTGGTTAGTTTGTGGCCTTGAACTTTGAGGGCGGTTGCTTCTGCATTTGCCAAGATGACTGATTTCCACTCGAAGACCTTGCTTGTTCCCTATATCCTCTACTTCTTGCATTGCATGAACTGGCATTCCCCCCAACCCTTATGTCTCATATGAATCCCAAAGCACGTCTATTGCTCCCACTTCGTGTACATGATGTTCTTTCTTGACTTAATCACTAGCCTCGGCCTTGAAGTTGAATTGTTCCTTCACTTGCCTTGATAATCGATTCTCACTTGGAGACCTTGCTAACCACTTTCTTTGTTACCCTTAACGCAGAAAATACCTCTGATCCATTCACCAAACACCCTCCATCTGATATGTACCAAACCTTTCATCTTTTACCGAAAATACCTTTGATCCGTTCACCCTAAACCCTTTCATTTGTTGTGTTGTTCATGAATTGACAAATACGAAGCCCTTGCATTTCACAAGGATCCCAAAGCATGTAGATTGTTGCCAATTCAGTGTGCCTATTGTTTATCCTGACTTATGACGATTTGATATGCTGGCCAGATACCATTTTGTTCAATTGGAAAGCTGGTGGCAGATTTTGAAGTCATTTGTCACTTGTTATGACCAAACAGACTCAGGAAGAGGGAGTAAACAAGAGAAAAGGAACAGAGTAGAGGATAATGGAAAGAGATGATTCCTAACAAAAAAACTACAACGTAGAAACCTTTCGGATGTGGTTACCGACTCTGATGACCTTGACATGCACCAGCAGCCTATTCTGTTAAGCAAATCTGATGTTCAGCTCTTGTTGTACCTTTTCGCCGTGAAACTGGGCTTCAATGCTCCGCTTATTCGATTTGAATCACAATCCTTTTTCGACTTGTAGTGCCCGAATGGTTTTCACCATCAAGCCTCTCTCATTTTGGGTCTTTCTCTCATCTCACCGTCGTCTTATGGTGCCTGTGAAGGTTTTGACCAATAAGACTCTCTCATTTTTGATTTCTCTCAGCCTTCATCGCCTTGTAGTACCCGTGAGGGCATTTATCATCAAGACTCTCTCATTCTTCATTTCCTTTGTTTGGACCGGAGTGTTGCCCCTGATATGGTCCATCTCTACTCGCTTGACTCGGCATCTCTCGAAGATTGATCAGAAGGTCTTTCTTTGGACCGTAATACAGGCTTTTGGACAGGGTTAGGAAGAAAAGGTATCAAAGGCTCAAAACAATTCAACATGTGCTCAAAATTACAACTTTCGGAATCAGATTTCTCACAACAACCACAACTTCTGCCCCAGTTTCTTTCTTGGGGACTTTTGGATTTTTATTTGGTGTGACTGAACCTCAGAGAGAGGCTGCCTACGTACCCTTTCGGGATCAAGTCAAACGTAGTTCAGGTCATAGAATTACTTTGTTGTTTGCGATCTTTCCTTTTCTTCCACTTTGTCTTTTCTTTCTTTTCATTTCTTTTCTTTTTTCTTTTCTTTTCTTTTCTCTTCTTTTTTCTTTTCTCTTCTTCTTTTCTTTTCTTTTCTCTTCTTTTTTCTTTTCTTTTCTTTTCTCTTCTTTTTCCTTTTCACTGTTTTTCTCTTGTTTCTCCACTTACTTTCCCCGCTCGGGCTTACGAGTTTTATCATTGATTCCGAAAGAGGGGTATGCAAGAAAATACCCGAGGCTCAAAGGGGTAACAAAGGGTAAAGTGTTTGGATAGCAGAACAAAATGCCTTTGTCATTCCAATCTCCAAAACATGCCAAGTACAAACTACACAATTAAACAAACTGAGGAAAACATACGTAGCATCTTTTGATTGCGCCAGAATTACTAACCATATCCACACATTTGCCTTCTACATTTGTCAATTACCCAGCACCATTGGACAACAATCTCGGTACCACGAACGGCCCCTGTAGACTTGGGGGCAAACTTTCCTTTTGTTTCAAACCGAAGTGGCATGATGCATTTCAACAGTATTTCTTTATGTTCCGTCTGCCCCAGTTTCACACAATTTGGGCTCGAAGTGATCTCAAAATGCCCTTACGTATTTCCCTCGAATGTCCTTACATCTTCAACATTGTTTCATTACTTCATTACTAAATTGACTTTTAAAACCAGGCTGAGAATTATGCGTGCATGTCATGTAACCAGAACCAGCATGAAAAGAACTGTAAAAGGAGAAGAAAACTAAATAAAATGACTAGAAATGGCAGGAAACAGAGAATTGCATTAGACTGACGGTGAAAGAATTTGGTCAACAAAACAAACACAACAAACTGGGGTACAACCCTTAGAACAAGCCTAGACAACACTACATGAGATACTACGATCAAAGGAACTAGACAAAATAAAAGGATAGAAGGGTTTGAGTCACAAGACAATATCCAGATTACCACCCTGAAATAACCTGGACAACAGAAATGACAACAAACTAAGCCACCAAAGCTCCTCTCTGGCTGACCAAGAAATGGAGCGTCTTTCCACTTACCAAGCACGGTATCTTAGCCACTGAATTCGGCATCAACAATACTAGGAACTTCACAAGTCTTCATCACACTGTTCTTATCAAGCTGCCTATGGGTTCCTTTTGCCGGCTCGTTCTTAAGATCAATCTCTGATAGTGTTGAAAGCTTGGTAGCCCTTGGCCCTCCAAGGATCTCAGAAGAGTTCTCATGTTCCTTTTCAAAATAAATCATACCCACCATATGTGTCTCATTATGCACCGAAAATGGACTTCGGCTAGTGTTTGCTGCATCTGAACTTTGCACGACAATGTCGCCTGCATCAATAAGCTTCTGAATCGCATTCTTCAGATTCCAACATTTCTCTATGTCATGCCCCGGGGCATCTGAGCAGTATGCGCACCTTTGAGAAAGATCAAATTTCTTTGGAAGAGGATTCGGCATTTTTATCTGAATTGGCTTCAACATGTCCAATGTCCTTAACCTCTGGAACAGACTGGCATATGATTCTCCCAACGGAGTGAAGGTTTTCTTCTTCCGTAACCTCTCATTCTTAAATGCTGGATTGGGCTGAAAACCTGATCCGGGGTGTTTTTTGTAAGCTCGCGGGGGTAGATATGCATTTTGTGGAGCTGGGTACTGGGAATGTGATGTGCGACTTTGGGATTTCTGTAAAGAGAGGTAGCGTCTGGGAGAGTCATCTAGTGCACACGGATACCCGTGGGGACGACGTCGAGGCTGGAAGTGTTGATCAGGAAACCTATCGGATCGTCTTTTTTGTTTCTCTTTCTTCCACCCAAGCTTACTGGAATGGCTTCCAAACAACTCACGATTTTGCCTGACTTGATCCCTTCTTCTACTAGCTCCCCCATTTTTAATACATCATTGAAAGGCTTTCCCAAGGCCGGGATCAAATGACTGAAGTAGGTGGGTCCCTGGGTCTGTAGAAAAAGCTCAACCATTTCTCTTCGCCATCGGGGGGC
>NW_017670823.1:141688-149257 GCF_001879085.1 Nicotiana attenuata
GGAGTGAAGGTTTTCTTCTTGTAACCTCTCATTCTTAAATGCTGGATTGGGCTGAAAACCTGATCCGGGGTGTTTTTGGTAAGCTCGCGGGGGTAGATAGGCCTTTTGTGATGTGCGACTTTGGGATTTCTGTAGAGAGAGGTAACGTCGGGGAGGGTCATCTAGTGCACAAGGATATCTATGGGGACGACGTCGAGGCTGGAAGTGTTGATCAGGAAAACCTATCGGATCGTCTGTTCTGTTTCTCTTTCTTCCACCCAAGCTTACTGGAATGTTCTGAATAGCTTCCGAACAACTCACGATTTTGCCTGACTTGATCCCTTCTTCTACTAGCTCCCCCATTTTTAACGCATCCTTGAAAGGCTTTCCCAAGGCCGGGATCAAATGGCTGAAGTAGGTGGGTCCCTGGGCCTGTAGAAAAAGCTCAACCATTTCTTCTTCACTAATCGGGGGACTGACTCGAGCAGCTTGCTCCCTCCATCTGAGCCCAAACTCATTAAAACTTTCCTCTAGCTTCTTTTCCATCTTAGATAGCGAAGAGCGGTCTGGGGGAACACTCGATTTGCATTGAAAGTATCGGACAAAGTCTTGAGCCATGTCACCCAACGTAAGCCACTTATCGACATCTTGACGAGTGTGCCAGTCCAAGGCTGCCCCAGCCAAGCTCTCACCGAAATATGTCGTCATCAAATCATCCTTCTCTCCAACAATCCTCATTTCATTGCAATAGTCCCTCAGGTTGTCTACCGGATCTCCACGCCCATCATATAAGTTAAATTTTGGTACTTTGAACCCTGCGGGCAGGCGGGCGTCACGGGGCACAATCAGTTCTTTGCAAGTCATGCTACCCTGGCCTCCCATTCTTCGCTTGTCCCTTAAGGACAGTTCTATGCTTTTCAGCTTCCTGGGCGTCCCATCTCGTCCTTCTCTTCCTGTAACCTTTTCATTCCTAGCATGAAGCTCATCCCGGGAGCTCTTCTTGTATGAAGCAAGGACCCTGTGGGCAACCTCTGGAGGGTGATATTGGGCATTACGAGCTTTGAGTGGGTATTCATTGTTTGGGGTAATGGTTATGACAGGAGGGCAATGGGAGAGGGAGGATGAGTGATGGAGCTACTAGGGTGGTTGGGAAAATTGTGATAAGCGGGTGTATCTGGAGAATATGGAGGATCATCCGGCATTGTGTTGGGAGTTTGGGTAAGGGCAGCATCCAGAAAAATCGGTGGTGGCGGGGGTGGTGCCCTCCCAGTCATCCAGGCTTGATACATGTCTGCCATGTGTTGTCTTAACATCCGCACCTCTTCAACCAACCCATTATCCCGTTCAACCAACTGCTGTCGGGCACCGGTAGCAAACCACTCAGTTCTGTTGTTCTCTGCCATTGCCTTTTGCCTTTGTGTTGTAGGGAAGAGTTACTTTAAAAACCACAAACCAACCACCTGTCTGAAATGATATGACAAAATGAAACCATCACATTAGCGTTAGGGCATTTATCATATTGGTACCCGCACATTTGGGGAATGAATGCACCTAAGCAGTTAACAGTTCCTATTATGCTTTTGATCGGTCGCTTGCGTCATCCCGGCCTTTCTTTCTTCTTTATTTGCCATGCCTTTTCTCTCATTCTTCCCCCTTGTTTTTCCATTGTCCTTCTTTTCCTCTTGCCTCGGTTTTTCCTTGTTCCTATTCTCTCCTTTCCTCAAAATTGTTTTTCCGCTCTTTTCTTTCCTTTTCTCTTGCTCCCTTTTTATTTTCTCTTGTTTGCCTTTGTTTCTTTCGTTTGGTTTCTTATTTTTTTTGTTTTTCTTTTTCCCTCTTTTGTTTTTCTTTCCCTTCTTGTTTTTCACCTCTTTCTTTTCATTCTTTTTCTTGTTTTTCCTTTTTTTTCATTTAGTTACGGTCGAATCCTATGGAGATTGCCTACATATCACGACCCCGCATGAATCAGACCAAGCGTAGTTCTTGCAAACAAATGCGAAAATAAGGAAACAATTTTTGGGGAATTTTTCTCAATTTTTCATTAATAACAACTGCGATTACAAAAGCTACCAGACTATTTGTTTTTCTTTTTCTCAAAAAGGGGAGTTACAAAAACAAACTCAAAAACAAAAATACCGACTCGATTAACTAGGAATACATCAAAGCTTCAAACCCTGGGGCCCACGTGGCATCACTCGGCATCGCCACGGGCCTGCGCAACACTGAGAAGGTTTCAATGTCAACTGGGTCATCCTGGACAAGGAGTTCTAAGGAAAAGTGTGACTATTTAAAGAAAGCTGACTTATTGTGACTTAAAAGAAAAGTGGCTATTTTTCAAAAAATTTATTTAAGAAAGCAAAGACTTGGTTTTGCAAATACGGCCTCTCAGCACTTCCGGGAGGGAGATTTTAAGGTTGTGCCTGCAAACCATTTAAAAATGATTCAGGGTGGCTGTTCTTGCAAAAACAGCCTTCCGGCGCCCTTTTTGGGGACATTCGGCTTATTTTAAACAAGAATGGCGGCACCCGACTTATTTTGACAAAAAGTTAAAGTCTTGGTATTTTTGGCTATTTTGAAAAAGGGTGGTTGGACCCGATGAGGGTTGCCTACGTATCTCACATCCGGTGAGAATCAAACCAGCGTAGTTCGGGCAAATAAAACTAACTATCTTCGAAAACTAGACTCTTTTTTTTTGTTGGCAAATACACTATTTCTGAAAGCAAGACTCTTTTTTATATTTTCTTTTTCAGTTGCAAATAAAACAAACTAATTTGAAAATAAAACTCTTTTTGTTTTTCTTTTCCATTAGCAAACAAAACGAGCTAAAAAAATACTTTTCTTTTTTTTCTTCATTTTTCTCAAAAATCCGGCAGAATTTTGGCGCTACTTGGGCATTGGGTTTTCTAATATAGGTAATTAACTCTCTACACTGCTATTTTCTCTTTTCTCTTTTTGTCTTCAACTTTTCCAGATATTCAAAGCAGGTCAGCATGCGAGTCCAAAACAGATAAATGCACAAGTAGGATGCATCATGATGGTCCATTATTCCGGGTACACCTGTCCTAGACGGACCCAACCCCTGTGTTGAGTCCCCTAAGTCATATGCACGTGATGCAAATAAGCGTTCCTACTAGGGATCCGGCATGAGGTCAAGTTATTCTAGGTTCAAAACCTGGGTATATGTTCTAGACTGTGCACCCGAGCGGACAACTCGAGTCGAGGAGGGGGCTACGTACCGGGAACCAAAAGGCCATCCGGCTTAGTAACTTGTCCGGCCTCTTTCTTACTTTAAGGTATGACACTAACAGAATAGGGAGTCTCCACCAGTGAGCACATCCCCGGAGGTGAGAAGAGAAGGGTTTTGCCACAGCTTATATACAATTCAGATAATATCAAAGCGGTAAAAAGCAACATTTTCCACACTTAGCATGAAACATGTAGGAAAATCAGATAAAGCCAAATAGAACAGTATATCTAAGCTCGAATTCTGAACCCTGAACAAAAGTTCTGGGTTGTTATTCCCCAGCAGAGTTGCCAGAGCTGTCACACCTCCTTTTTACCTACACCCCCGTAAGGGTGTAAAGGAGTTTTTCCAATTAAAGGACAATCGAAACGGGATTTGTTATTAAAAATCAGAGTCGCCACTTGGGAGATTTATGGTGTCCCAAGTCACCGGTTGAATCCCGAATCGAGGAAAAGAATGACTCTGTTTAACAGTCCGCGACCAGAAATCCGAGTAAGGAATTCTATTAACCCGGGAGAAGGTGTTAGGCATTCCCGGGTTCCGTGGTTCTAGCACGGTCGCTCAAGTGTCATATTTGGCTTATTTATTTGACTTTAGAACATGTTTTAACCTATGTGCCTTTGAACTTTGAACCGCTTTATTATTGTTATTTTTAAAGAGAATTGCAACGTCGTGAAAACACGTCTCGAACCACGTCACATAAATGCACCCGTGGTTTTTGACACATTTCAACTCCGTTGGGATTTGAATTTGGGTCACATAAATGTGCACCCGAGTTTAAGAAAGTAATATTATTAAATGCCTGGCCTAAGAGCGACTAACGGGTTATTATCTTTGCGGGAGGCCGTGAAATTCGCTAAACGGCATGCCCGAATTCTAAGTATTTTAATATAAGTATTTAATGAGGGCCCCACAATTTATACATTTTTGTTTGGCGAGGCTCATCTCATCATATTATTTAAAGGCCAACCTAAAGCAAACTACGATTTTTTATTTATTTGTCTCTAATAATAAAAGAAAAGGTCCTAATTAATTTACATTATTAAAGCTATGGTTAAAGTAGTCAAGGAATTTGGGCTCCGGTTCAAGTCCACACTCGAACAAGGGGTGAACCTCTTAATTCGAATATGCCACTTAACCGGAAAGCCAAAAACCTATACTACAAAATTAATCTTAGATTTAATACTCACAATATTTGACTTTGGAATTTGCTCCAAGACAATACAAATGAAAGCCATCGGCCTTGGGCCTAAATGGGTAGGGCTATAGCCTGGGCCTTGTATCAGCACTATTGAGGCCCAGATCAGATGGTACAGCCAATAAACGAGCCCAGACAAAGCAATGGAAACTATCCCAGTGATTAAGTTTGATACTTGAAATAACGAATAAAAGGGAGAATTTCAAATCCAATCCAATTGTCAGTTTAAATCTAAATTTGCTACCCAATCTAATTTGACAAGGCGTTGTAAGCACTCAAAAGCCTTAATGACTGGATTAATGCCACTAAATTCAGAACATAGTTGACATGCTGGGAGATTGATTGTTTGAGCTCATAAATCACCTTTAACTATTCACCCTAATTACAGAGTCAATTCTACTAACAATATATTCGGACATTGAATTTAAACCTACAATCTATTATGTGCAACAATTCCAAATGATAAAAAAAAATCAGTCTAATTGATTGAGCGTGCTCCTATGATTGTACACGAGCCACCGCCTGCCAGGGCTTATACGATTGGCCTTTAACATCCTGGAGCTGAGGGTTAATAAGGACTTAAACAAGTCATGACGAAATAGCTAATCTAAGTTATACTAGATCTAAATTTAGGAAGTTAAAAGTCCATACAGTCCAGTGCAGTCCATGAAGTCCTAGTTAATACATTTCAAACATTGCTTAAATAGATCAATTAAACCAAAAGACTAAGCTAGACGACAGCGAGCAAGTAGTTCTTCATTATTTGACTTCAAATGTGTTCATACATGCTGATATGATTCCAATATCTCTTGAGTCTAAGGATATACCTGGAATTAGAACAGAAATGAAGAAGAGGTAAGTCAGCTAAGCAGTAGCTAACAGCAGCTCAAACTCAAGGCAGTTAGATCAATTTTTGACTCCAAAACACCACATCCAAACCAGGAAGGAATAACAGCAGATTACACACCAAAAACAAGCAAAACCAGATACGATTGGATCAAATTCTACTCGAAATCAACCAGAATTCCTGGACTTGAACCCAAATCAGATCTAAGAGATGCTCAGGCCATTTTTAACCCTCTGTTAACTGAGAAATTACTCTACAGCTGAAAATCTAATTTAAACTCCTAAAAGAGTTCGAATGGAACAGTATTTTTTGGATTTTTTGTAGTTTTGGTTTTGTATTTTTTCTTCCTATTGGGATGAACTGAGATCTAAAAGAGCTTTGAATGTTGAATTCAAATTCTAGATATGCTGAAATTGTAGAGACTGTTTTGGGGGGATTTTTGGGGTTCAAAACTTGTTTCCTAAGGCAGAGTACACTGCCTTTTATAGGCAAAAGTGAGGGGCAGCCCTCAGATTTTTAGTTTTAGCTTTTAGTCCCTCAATTATTAACTTGTTGGTCAAGTTAGACCCATTAATTACTTTTAAACCCCTTACTAGAAGCTTCCGGAGGTTTCAGTTTTAGTTATTAAAATATTCCCTTAGACTGAAGCCCTGAATTATCCTTGATTAAATCCAAAATTACCAAACCTATGTTTACTAACCATCAGTCCCTTTTACCTAGTTAGAATCTGACTATAGTTAAACTAACTACTCTAATTTCAGTTACAACCAAACACTACTAATTAAAAAGATTTAATAATTGAACTAATTAATCAAATAGCTTCCAATTAACACTAAACACTAAACTAGATTTAAGCCAGGATCAGATTAATCTCAAACACAAAACTTAAAAGAACAAAATTGCTTCAAATCTTCAAACTCACACTCAAACCAAATCAGATCGAAGCAAATTCAATAATTAGAACAAAACTCAAATTGAAATCCTAGAGTTGGTATGATTTACCCCATCAAATCCACAGAACAAGGATAACAAATTAATATAACACTGCATTAATTAACATGAATAAACTGAAACCCTACTGACGAACAATCAATAAAGAATTTAAACTTAGAGCATTTGAATAAAATCCTACTCCTAAGCTAGTGACAATTTTGAAAAACAATTTCATGTTATCAACTACTCATGGAGCAAGAACAACACGAGAAAAGAAAAAAACAGAAACAAAATGGGAACAAACTCACTGAAGGTGACTCTAGGGCTCTGCCGGCCTATCACATCAAAAATCAACCAACTCCGGCAAGATTCGAATGCTTCTATTGACGGATTCGCCATGAGGGAAGGGAGGGGGTCGTATGGTATGAATTTGAGGTCATTTGGACAAACTTGCGTTTTGGTCCGAATTTACGATCCAAGATTCGAGAAGTTTGGTTATGATTTGAGTGAAACTAAGGCCGGATTTGATATGAGGGGGAGGAGGGGATCCTATTGTGTGATTTTGGGGAGATTTGGAGAATCGTCGCCGGCGGAGGCGATTTCCGGCAGGCGGCGAGGGGTGGGAGACGGCGGAGACGCGGTGGACTGATGGTGGGCGGCGGTGGGAGACGGAGAGGTGACGGGGGTACGAGGATTGAGGGGTTTGTATTTAGGGTTTAAAGACATTTTTATGTAAAATTTTGCATCTATTTGGAGCCGCTAGATCAACGAAGATGGATGGCTTGGATCTATCGACGCCAAACGGCGTCGTTTCGTCCTCGGGGGGGGGGGGGGTGGCAGGCCGGGTTTGGGCGTGGATTGAGCTGATTGGGGCGGGGTTTTGAGGGTTTTGACTTGGGCTTTTGGGAATTTTGGCCTGGGTTGCACGAGATTGGCCCAAACATTTGCCAACCCTTGCTTTTTTTATTTCATTTTCTTTTATTTGTTTTCTTCTATTCTTTTTGTACTTTATTTATTTATTTTTCTGAATTTGCTGATTTTATTAAATGTAAGCTTAAAAATAAAGGACCCAGATTGATGCTAATTAAAATTCCTAAATTAACTAACTTCTAATTTAAAAGCAAACTTAAGACAAATTCTAAAAATTAAAAGTAGAAATGCAAAGAACCATTTTTGTTATTTTCTTTATTTGTTTGTAATATTAATCACTAATTAATCCTAAAAATGTGAAAATTAACCCTGCAATGCAAAATGCCAGGTATTTTTGTATTTTTCATGAATTAAGCAAACAATAAAACGTGCAACAAAACAAAATGCAAAACAAATTAAACAAGAAAATGCCACAAAAAATCCAATAAAAAATTGCAA
>NW_017670823.1:149277-173278 GCF_001879085.1 Nicotiana attenuata
TTTTTAAAAGGGTGGTTTTTTAAAGGGTTTTTGAAAGGTTTTTTGGAGGTTTTAAAACGGGGAACAAAACCGGGGTTTTACGGGACGTTTTAGGGGTAAGAGGGGTTAAAAAAGGGGGGGACGGGGGTAACGGGGGAACGGTTTACGGTTACGTTAGGGTTTAGGTGGGTTAAGGGTTTTGGGGTAGGGGTTAGTTTAAGGGGTACCGGTAAGGTACCGGTACGGGCCCGGGACGGGACGGGTACCGGAGGTTACCGGTACGGACGGACGGACGGAGGGAGGGACGGGACGGGACGGACGCGGTACGACGTACGAGTAGGNGGGTCGGCGGGTAGGGACGGAACGGCGAAGGTGGACGGGGTACGGTAGGTAGTAGGTAGGGTTGTTCGTTTTAAGGTTTAAAGTAACGTTATTTTACTTAGTTAAATTTTAGGTTACACTACTTGTTTAGGTAGGCCGGACCGAGGTACACTAACGGTAAGTAGAGGTAGNGTCGTGTGTCTATCGACGACACGGACGTCGTTCGTCGGTGGGGGCGGGGGGGTGGCAGGCCGGGTTTGGGCGTGGATTGAGCTGATTGGGGCGGGGTTTTGAGGGTTTTGACTTGGGCTTTTGGGAATTTTGGCCTGGGTTGCACGAGATTGGCCCAAACATTTGCCAACCCTTTGCTTTTTTTTATTTCATTTTCTTTTATTTGTTTTCTTCTTTTCTTTTTGTACTTTATTTATTTATTTTTGTGAATTTGCTGATTTTATTAAATGTAAGCTTAAAAATAAAGGATCCAAATTGATGCTAATTAAAATTCCTAAATTAACTAACTTCTAATTTAAAAGCAAACTTAAGACAAATTCTAAAAATTAAAAGTAGAAATGCAAAGAACCATTTTTGTTATTTTCTTTATTTGTTTGTAATATTAATCACTAATTAATCCTAAAATGTGAAATTAACCCTGCATGCAAATGCCAGGTATTTTTGTATTTTTCATGAATTAAGCAACAATAAACGTGCACAAACAAATGCAAACAATTAACAAGAAATGCCACAAAAATCCATAAAATTGCAAATAATGAAAAGAAGTTATTTTGTTTTGAATTTATGGGAATATTTCATATAGGGCAAAAATCACGTGCTCACAGGTTTTACCCGCATATAGATAGTCCCCTTGTTTCGCAAAGAGTCGGCCTTTTGAATATTGGGAAAGGACAGATGACTCCGGTTCCTTCCTTCGTACGTGATAGAATATAAGGGTCCGCCAAAACTCTATAGAGAACCGGGTTCTCTATCTTCCAACAGTACACACACAAATAGCAGTAATTAATTGGCAAGAGGAATTTTACGTGGAAAATTTCCAGGTCAACGGGATTAAAAACCACGACCTACCCTTGTAGGATTTCAACTTCACTACTGAGCAACTTTTGGATTACAGCCTATGCAACTTAGGAATTAACCTTTTAATCCCCCACTAACTTGTAATACTCTATTACAAGCCACTTTGTAATAACTCTATTACAAGGGCTTTACAACATGACTAACTCTAGCCAAGACTCAAACATACTGGTTTAAGGTTTACAAATGGTTTCCTATAAAATGCTTCTAAACAAGCCAGATAGGATTTACAATTAAAGAACTATTACAACGTTACAACTCAACTAAGGACATACAATAACTCTCTGTGGGAACTGGTCCGTAGTTGTTTTGTTCTTTGTTCTTGAACCACTCAAAACTTTCTTGCTGGATAGTCATGTCAATCAGCTTGTCAAATGTTCAAATGTTTCTATTTTACCTTCCTTGAATTCATATATACATGTGTGACATCACTTATAATGATGCAAGCAAGGTAGGTAAAAAT
Organism: Nicotiana attenuata; assembly: GCF_001879085.1. Classification (NCBI taxonomy): domain Eukaryota; kingdom Viridiplantae; phylum Streptophyta; class Magnoliopsida; order Solanales; family Solanaceae; genus Nicotiana; species Nicotiana attenuata. The sequence continues at coordinate 151,127 of NW_017670823.1, forward strand.
TCTTCCCTAGAAAATTGACTGCAACACTGTTCATGCACTGTAGCGTGTGCAGGTAGCAACATTCCAGCTAGAGAGTTGACTTCGTACAGTCTCCTCGGGAACTTGTAGGGACCTGGTCCCTCAGCTGTTCCTTTCACTCTGAGGAGTTGAATCATATTCCAGCTGAATCCCAACCCAGGATCTTGTGATCTTGAGGTCATGTAAAAGTGTAACAGGTTCCTTATCTGGTTCTGGATAGTAAGTTTATTAGATCATTAAATCATAAAGTAAAGTACTTATAACCAAAGTACTTGTAATCTATCAATTTCCCCCTTTTTGAAGATGACAAACTTATAATTGAAAATGCTAGAAAGAGCCACAAGGGACAAGATTGTGAACCAGAAAGACCTTAAGTTCCCCCTGAAGCTCTGCATTCCCCCTTAATCAGTGCAATTATTTTTCCCCCTTTTGGCATCATTAAAAGATCAGAAGCAGTTAAGCAAGAAGGAAGTCTGGTTTTAAGTTAACTCATGCCACATATGTGCACACAGTCATGACTAAGAACAAAGCATAAAAGCACAGTAAAACAGCAACAAGGGAAAATCTTGCATTAACATACAACAAAACAACAAAACTACCAAGAGTTATCATCACAAGAACTGACACGGAGAGACTAGACACGGAGGGGACAGAATCTAAGAAGCACTGGGAGGAGAAGGTTTGGAAGTAGAGGAAATTGTTTGGAGGACTAGATCCATACGAGTATTTGTTGACATTTGCTCATTGAGCAGACTTTCTTTCAGGTCCTTCACTTGTTCCTGAGTTCATTGTTCTCCGTTATCAGGCTACCAACCTCTTCGTTCTGAGAATGACTGGAACCAGGTGCCTCTTGCAGCTGACTTAACTAAGTCTCAAGGATAGCATTCCTTGCTTTCAATTGCCTTATTTCAGCAGTAGCACTATTTTGAGCATTGATTAACTAAGAAATAGTTGAAGTGCTTGCAACCCCTCCAAATTTCTCTATACACTCACATTCTTCAAGAGTGATTTTTGAAAAAGTTTGCTTCTTGGCACCAAGTTTAACTGGTACGAGAGGAACCTTGAAGTGCTCGCGTAAGAAGGAACCCGTATGGCAGCCCTTGTTTACTATCTTCAAAATCAGCCACTTTGTTCATGTGCTCTATCATGATCCCAGGCAGATTGATGGTAGTATAGTCATCCAGTGCTTCCATGAGGTACAGGTCTGCACGAGTTGTGATGGATCGTCGCTCAGCTTGAGGCAGCAGCACTTTGTTTACCATTTCAAATAGCAATTGGTAAACAGGAAGGAGGGCCTTCTTTCGAACCCGTTCCCCCTGCTGAACCACTCTGTCCTTCAAGATTGCATTTCAGAAGTTCTAAGTACAAACTGCTTCAACACTAGATATCCCTTCAGTGGGCACACCAAGAATAGATCCCAGCAAATCAGCATCTAATACCATATCAACTCCATTCACCAAGGCACAAATGTGACCATCCTCAACCTTGCATAAGTCGGTATAAAAGCTTTGAACTTCCTCCTCATATACCCTAGCAGCATCACTTGTTAACAAGTGTGTCCATTGTTGGAAATAACAGATCATAACCAACTGTCTCATACAAGCACCCCCCCCCCAAGACATTAGAGGTGAATGTACATCCCCATATTACTTTTTGACTTCTCAATCTTTCTTTACAAGCACTCGCCGGATCATCAGCCTTGGCCTTCTTTGAGGAACCAGGTTCATCAACAGTATCAATCTTTCTCTTAGCAGTCTTGCGAATACCTTTATTCTTTTTATCAGACTTCATAGATTTTTCACCTGAGTCTTTCTCCACATTCTCAGTGGCAGCAGCATCAGCAAGCCTAGTCCGACATTTTGAAGACACAGAAGAACCCCCTTTTGGTTTGAGAAGACCGTGCTTTTTTGACAACTTCCTAGTCAACTTACTAGATTCCTCCACTTCTTCTTCATCCCCACTCACAACCGAAACTAACTTCTCATTTACAACTTTGCCAGCTTTCACTAATTTTCTCCTCCTTGATTTACTCTGACTGTTCTTAAGAGCAGACTCAAGAGCCTCCTTATTTTACAACCGTGTTGTGGGTCGCTTAGGAGTGGGCTCTTCACTAACAGCTACTTTACACCTAGGCAGACTAGCGATTGGTAAGTCATCAGAATCTTCTTCCTTGTCCTCCTTTCGATTTTCAGACGCAGGACCTGTCTTAGGTATGATTACACTTAGAGGCTCAACATCTAAATAAGGAGAGGGAGCAGGGTCAGTACTGACCTGGGGTTCCTGAGTATGATCCGGAGTATGATCCTCCGAAGGCAGATCAGGTCCTTCAACAGGTTCCCCAGTAGTACCTTCTTGTGCTGAAGGATCAACAGGCACACGCTCACTATCCTTCTCAACAAACTCAGATGCTTCCTCCTGAGTCGTAAGACCATCCTCAGTTCCTCTAACAAAAACCCCTTTATTGTCGATGGATAGCATATTTTTGATTGCTTCCTTTTCTTGCAGATTCATGATAAGCTTAGGAGAAATAGGAGAAGCACCTGTGGACTGGGGTTCGGGAGCAGTCTCTGTTGAGTCGATGACTTTATTTCCCTCAACCTGGTCTTCTTTTGACTTTTCTGAACTTGATATTATTTGATTTTCTTCATTCTCAGCAATATTCGTGACATCCCTCTTTTCTGGCGAGGTAAGAGATGAGCTTTGGGCAACACCTCCTGCGACAATTTATGCTTGGTGACTCTTGTGAGAGTATGAACTCGAATGGATAGGATAGGAGATGGAGTGTGGGGTGACTCTATTCTAGGGTCTTGGTTATCAGTAGTGTGAGGAGGAGAGAGTGGTGCTAGTGTTTCGACTGGTGAGAACTCGATAGTACTAGAGATCGTTTGATCTTAGGCCATGGTGAGAAGAGGAGAAGATTTGGTGACCTGAAGAGAGAGTGAATAGGGAACAGGTTTGGAAGCATTGATGTGTGAAGTGTGGTGACAGAGATAGATGTATTTATGATGGCAGAGGGATTGGTTAGAAATAGGGCGGCACGTTTTAGGGAGATGGGTCGATCTATAACTTGTAAGGCGTTTGGATTTAAAAGATGCAAAACTAAAAGCTGACATGTTGATGATGTGGCACTTGTTTTGATTGTTCAGAATTGTGCATGAGAGAACATAGAAACTACTAACCTGTGTTAGGAGAACCAGGTTCCCTAACTAATCTCTTGTCTGTAAGATTCGCCCCTTTTACAAGTGACTTCAAATGCTTATTTGATCTGTAATCATCAAGCGTGTCTACATGTAATGGTATAGAGATGAGTTAGACTTTGCTAGAAAAATACCTTTTAGCTAAGTTTACCTAAATCTTTCTTTCATAGCCAATCATTGAGGGACTGGGTTCTCAATTGAGTTTTATCAACCCCAATGCCAGACGATCTTGCTCGAAGTGTTCTCTGCTCAGGGCCTTAGTAAATATATCTGCAATTTGGTCTTCAGTGCTGCAGAATTTCATTCATAGAAGCCCTTTCTCAACATTGTCTCTGAGGAAATGGTGACGTACATCAATGTCCTTTGTCCTCTTATGTTGAACTCGATTTTTTGCCATGTTGAGTGCACTGGTATTATCACATAAAAGAGTCACACAGTCTCAGAATACTCCGAAATCTTCCAATTAATGCTTGATCCATAAAAGATGAGCACAACAAGAGGCAGCTGCTATATATTTAGCTTCTGCAGTTGAAAGTGCCACAAAATTCTGCTTCCTTGTACCACATGAGATTCAGCAGGAACCCAAGAACCGTGCCATCCCAGACGTGCCTCTCCTGTCCACCAGATATCCAGCATAATCAACGTCAGCATACCCAATAAGATCAAAGTTGTCTTCTGAAGGATAATAGAGGACCAGGTCATGTGTTCCTTTGAGATATCTTTGTATTCTCTTGGAAGCCTTCAGATGAGATTCCTTTGGATTGGATTGAAACCTTGCACAAAGACCCACGCTAAAAACAATGTATGGTCTACTTGCAGTGAGATACAATAGTGACCCTATGATCCCTCATACATGGTCTGGTTTACAGGAGAACCAGGTTCATCCATGTCTAGAAGAGTAGCTGTTTCAATGGGCGTGTCGATAACTTTTGAAGCTTCCATATCAAACCTTTTCAGCAGCTCCTTGATGTACTTTTGCTGACTTATCAATGTTCCCTTCTTAGATTGTTTCACTTGAAATCCTAGGAAGAAATTCAGTTCTCCTATCATACTCATCTCAAATTCACTCCCCATGAGTTTAGCAAATTCTTCGTAGAGAGAGTGAACTGTGGCCCCAAAGATGATATCATCGACATACACTTGACAATGAATAGGTTCCTCCCTCGTTTCTTTAGGAAAAGAGTGTTGTCAATCTTCCCTCTTGCAAAGCCATTTTCCAGAAGGTATTTTGACTGCCTTTCATACCAAGCCCTGTGAGCCTGTTTTAACTCGTACAATGCCTTATCTAGTTTAAACATATGATCAGGGTGTTTGTGACACTCAAAACCAGGAGGCTGCTTGACATAGACTTCTTCTTTTAGATAGCCATTTAGAAATGCACTTTTGACATCCATTTGGAATAGAGTGAACTCCATATGAGATGCAGAGGCAATCAGAATTCTAATGGCTTCCATTCGAGCTATAGAAGCGATTGTTTCATCATAATCAATCCCTTCTTCCTAATTGTAGCCTTGGACCACAAGCCTTGCCTTGTTTCTTGTTGTATTTCAAAAATCATCAAGTCTGTTTCTGAATACCCACCTGGTTCCTATAATGGTTCGATCAGCAGGTCGAGGAACCAGGTGCCATATCTTGTTCCTTTCAAATTGATGCAGCTCCTCTTGCATAGCTATGATCCAGTCTGCATCTTTTTGCGCTTCTTTTATATTTTTAGGCTCTATTTGGGAAAGAAAAGCTGAGAAGGCAAGTGAGTTCCTTGATTTTGATCTGGTTTGAACTCCTGAGTCAAGAGGAGTGATTATGTTGTAAAGAGGATGTGAACTTTTAAATCTCCAATTTGGTGCCTGAGTCTCATTGGTAGAGGAACCAGACACATCTGACCGGAATTCTTGAGCGCTTCGTACTTCACAGAGTGGGGTTCCTTGGACTACATCAACAACTCTGTCTTCAGCTTCAGTTGTTGTAATCGGGGGACCAGCTTCCTCTCCAATTGATGGAGATGTATTTGCATCTTCTTCACTAGATTCCTTGACATGGCTCATTATGTCTGCCTTTCCATTTGCCATGTTAATTACTTCACCTGGCACAGATAAGGGGTCTTCATCTTGATCAACATGTCCTTTTCACGGGAGAGGTGAGCTTCATCAAAGATCACATGAATGATTTCTTCTACACATTGAGTCCTTTTGTTGTAAACCTTGTATGCTTTGCTTTGAGATGAGTATCCCAGGAAGATTCCTTCGTCACTTTTGGCATCGAACTTCCCAAGAGCTTCCTTTCCATTGTAGGTTTCCCAATGGTTTCCTTCAAGTCCATTACTACCACTAGAAGGTCATCTCTTTCTTGTTCTACATTTTCAATCCTTTTCTTTAAGACATTTCTTTCTTTCTTCAGGTTCTCAATTGATTCTTTTAGACCACCTGCAACTATTACTAGGTCATCTCTAGACTGTTCTGCTTCTCCTAGTTCAACTGTTAAGACATCTCTGTCATTTATAAGACTATGATAAGCGTCGATTAGCACATTTGCCAAAGACATGAGTTTCTAAGGAGAATAAGATTTCAGATTTTATTGAACATCCAAAAAATTTACCTCATCATCATCGTCATCTTCATCATCAGACTGGGCCATCAATGCAAAAATTGAATCATACTCGGCTAATTCACTTTCTACTGCCATCATAGAGCTGTTACCTGGTTCATCATCTTGTCCAGATTCGCTTGATGAATCTCCCCATGCAGCAAGAGCTTGTCTCACGACATTGTCAGCGGTGTTTTTTTTTCTATTGAAGCGTCTGTCAGGAACCGGGTTTCTTTTGGCTGCTTTTTCAAAGTTGTTCTTGTACTGATCCTGCTTTAGGAGAGGGCGGTCCTTGATGAAATGTCCTGGCTTGCCACATTTATGACAGAGGTCATAATTCTTTGGCTTGCTAGAACTTCCTCTTTTTGGAATGCCTCCATTCCTACGAACCATCTTCTGGAATCTTCTTGTTAGGTATGCCATATCACCATCTTCACCACTTGACTCGTTGTTTTCTATTTTGAGAACCAGGTTCTTCTCCTTCTTGGGCACTCTTCTTTCACTATCTTTCTTCTTCTTCATTTCATATGTTTTTAGATTGCCAACAAGCTCATCAATAGTTAGCTCCTACAAGTCCTTTGCCTCTGTAATGCTGTTCACTTTGCTTTCCCAAGAATAGGGTAGCACGCTTAGGATCTTTCTAACCAGCTTGTTTCTTGGAATAGTTTCACCATGGGAGTGAAGCTCATTAATGATGGAGGTGAATCGGGTATGCATTTCTTGGACAGATTCATCGTGTTGCATCCTGAGGAGCTCGTATTCAGTTGTGAGCATGTCGATTTTGGATTGCTTAACCTGTGTTGTTCCTTCATGAGCTGTCTACAAGGCTTCCCAGATTTCTTTGGCTGACTGACATGCTGATATCCTATTGTATTCACCTGGTCCAATACCATACACCAGAATTTTCTTAGCACGAAAGTTCTTCTCAATGGCCTTTCTATCTGCATCGTTGAATTCTATCCTTGTCTTGGGAATGACTACTGGTGGGTCACCAAGGTTTTTGGTCGGAACAAATCGTCCATCACATATGAGATCCAACAGCTCAGAATCTTCAGCCATGATGAAGTCATGCATTCAAGTTTTCCACCATCCATAATACTGTCCATTGAACCTAGGTGGTCTGTAAGCAGACTGGCCTTCTTCAAAGTTTGGAGGAGCAGCTATGAGGATCCTTTCTAGGTGTTAATCTGATAGAAAGAACCTGATCTGATACCAACTGATTGAATATAAGGGTCCATCAAACTCTATAGAGGACTAGGTTCTCTATCAGATCCAACAGTACACACACACACACACAATAGTAATTAAATAGAAAGAGGAAATTTATGTGGAAAATTCCCAGCTCAATGGGATTAAAAACCACGGCCTACCCTTGTAGGATTTCAAATTCACTACTGAGCAACTTTTATATTACAACCTATGCAACCTAGGAATTAACCTCTTAGTCCTTCACTAACTTGTAATACTCTATTACAAGCCACTTTGTAATAACTCTATTACAAAGGCTTTACAACATGACTAACTCTAGCCAAGACTCAAACACACTGGTTTAAGGTTTACAAATGGGTTCCTATAGAATGCTTCTAAACAAGCTAGATAGGAATTATAATTAAAGAACTATTACAAAGTTACAACTCAACTAAGGACATACAATAACTCTCTGTGGGAACTGGTCCGTAGTTGTTTTGTTCTTTGTTCTTGAACCACTTGAAACTTTCATGCTGGATAGTCACGTTAATGAGCTTGTCAAATGTTCAAATGTTTCTATTTTACCTTTCTTGAATGCATATATACATGTGTGACATCACTTACAATGATGTAGCAAGGTAGGTAAAAAGTCTTCCTTGGAAAATTGACTGCAGCACTGTTCCTGCACTGTAGCGTGTGCAGGCAGCAACTTTCCATCTGGAGAGTGGACTTCGTACAGTCTTCTTAGGAACTGGTAGGGACCTGGTCCCTCAGCTATTCCTTTCACTATGAGGAGTTGAATCATATTCCACGCTGAATCCCAACCCAGGATCTTGTGATCTTGAGGTCATGGAAAAGTGTAACAGGTTCCTTATCTTGTTCTGGATAGTAAGTTTGTTAGATCATCAAAACATAAAGTACTTATAACCAAAGTACTTGTAACCTATCAGTACGTTAAGACGAGGGAGCCGAAACGTCCCATCAATCACGTCATTCTGACACGTGTCGCTCACCGGCAGGTTACCTCGGAATGAGAAGTGTCGGTTGTTTTCTAATAAAAGCTTCCTCCTTTTGTCCTTTTTCTACTTTTCGACCAAATCACTACCTTCGAGCTTTCCAGCCATCATTAAACCTTCTTCAAATCTTCATATCTTCATCCTTGTTCTTCAATTTCCATAGCAATCTTTATATTTCTGCCTAGATTTTCTTCAAATATACATACTCTATTCTTCATCTTCAAAACCCGTCAAAATATTGCTTTCATTTTTAAAATTTTCAAACACTCCCCTAAATGACAATGGCCAAAACATTGAAAAATGTTCCTCAACAAGTTTCCTCTTCATATTCTCAACCGACCATTGGTACTGAAGTGGTTTACTTTGAAGTCGTCGTCCTTGAAACGGCTTCCCCCGTTATGATTGCTTAGTCGAGCCCCTCTTGAAAGCGTTCGTTCCAGGGGGTTGCTTGATCGCTGATGAATTTAAGGTCGACAAACCTTCACACAAACAGGACCGGAGTGAAGGGGTCTTGAGGTACATATGTTTCCTGACTGAGGATGTTCTTCCCATTGCCCGTAAAGACTGCAACTGGGAACGTAAGAACATAGTAGTCCCCGGCCCGAGGACGCTGTTACTACCCATGTAGAGGGGTAATTAAGTGTTTACAATTATCCCTTCATGCTAGGTCCGGTGGATCCGATCGTTCTAGATTTCTGCAAGAGGTATGAGGTGTGCCTCGGACAAATTCATCCATCGCTGTGAAGGATCGTGCTCCTCCGTTACTTCGTGAACAAAACCATAATCTTGTCGGTTCACGATCGACCACCTGCTTTTATTATATAGTTCCCGAATGTTCCAAGGGGGACAAACCAAGATTACTCGCTGGGCCAGCAAGGCCCCCTTCTCCAGTATCGACGAAGACCAAAACCGGGGCTGCCAGGAGCGCTTTGTTCAAGTTAAAACTGAATATTTGATCCCATCGGAATACATGCCATTTCTTGAGAAGAATGTGTCTCGTAAGTGCAACTCCCTCATTCAACATCAAAAATTCTTCTTCTTCCATTTCTATCTTCTCATTCATGCTTGTTGCTGTGCAGCTGTCGCCTGGGTTCTGAATGCGGTCCCCCGGTTAAAGGAGTGGATTGAGGGAATCTATACTCAGATGTCATACTTCGAGCACACATGGCGCGGACTCTTGAAGGGCCGATGGGAGCTCGTTCTCATGGTAAGGCCTCTTTCCGAGTAGCCAACACTATGTCTCCACCTTTTATTATACTAACTCTTATTCCCAATTCAATATTGCAGGTTTGCCTATGTCCACCGAACTTAGGCCTTTAGAAGGGGATGAAGATGTGCCGCCATCTGTTGATCCCTCCGTTGCTGCCAAGGAGGAAAAAAAGAAAAGGAAGAGAAAACACTCGAGCTCCCTGTGCTCCGAGATGAAGAAGCTAAAGAAGTGGGTGCTCCGCAACCCTAGGAGGGGCTCTATTTCCCAGGTGCCCGGACTCTGACTCCCTCCTCCGACTTAGTGACGAGCCGGATGATGAATCTATTTTTGTAAACCAAGGTACAATCTATCCCGAGGGCTAGGGTGCATCCGAGGAGCAGACTCGTGAGATCGACCCCCCTCAAACTCAAAAGACCGACGTGGATACCCATGGTGAAACTTCCCAGGATGCCAGTTCTGCTCCAAAGGAAGTGTTCAGCGTAATCGAGATCTCGGGGACACCCTCCTATACTGAGTCCGTGCTCAAGGAGGCCCAAGCAAGAAAAGGAGAAATCCAACAAGGGGTTCCAAGGTGCGGAAGATCTCGTTCACTCCTTTTTCGACGGAGTGGATTCGTCCGCTTTGGAAGACTTCTCCAAGCTGGGCAACCTGGAAGTTCTGAAGAAAGACACTTCCTCGAAAGTTAGCGAGCCGAGCTCGATCCATAATTGGGTCAATCAATTTTTCGCTCCGAGCGTAGACCCCTGTAGCAAAAGGTCCATCATACTGGTTGTCCCAGAGGATGCCCAAGTTTTGTCTGCTCCTTTGGGGATAGCTAGCTATCTCCAATGCCTGGTGACAGAGGAGGATAAGGCAAAAATGAATGCGGTCAATATGCCATGCCTTTTTAATGAGGCGCAACAGTCTTTGAATCGGGTAAGTCTTTGCTAAGTCCCTTTTTGCAGTTGTTATCTTCTTTTAAAATTTATCTTCCATTTTGATATTTTTCACATCTTTCACATTTTTGCAGGACTCGGTACTTCATCATGAGAGATTCCTGCGGTACCGGGTCAAGGTCAACCAGCTCGAGCTCGAGGTCAAGGAGTTATCCCATAAGAGGGATCCCTATAAACTCCTTAGTGAGCAACAAGAAGGAGTCATTAAGAACTTTCAGGCCGAACTAGATCGGGCTCAGAGAGAAGCATCGGTCCTGCAGTGGGAGCTAGCCAACTTGATCAAAAAGGTAAAGGTCTTCGAAAGAATAAGGAACTAGTCATAGTGGATAACGACCAAACCTCGCAGATCTCACAAAAAGTTGATCCGATTGACCAGCTTTGAAAGGAAATAGATGAGGTCCAAGTCATGGCCAATGGGTGGCGGAACAAGATGGATCTCTTGTCCTTGGAGAAATAAACCGCTCTCGCAAAGCTTTTTTCAGTAGAAGTCCAGCTCCAAGTGGCACAGGAAAAGGCTGATGAACGGGCTAAGCTGAGTGAAGATGTCCAAGTACAGCTGAGCTCGGACATCACGGAATAGGATGCTCTCGGACAAGAGCTCGAGCAACGAAGTCCCAACTAGAGACGACTTTTGCTGATGCCGAGGAGATGGTGGCTCAATGCAAGGCCAAAACTGAGGCATCGGAGGCCCGCCTGAAGACCAATGTCGAATACGTGAGGCAGCTGTCTCGAAGGGAGACCCTCGAAGAGATTCATGCGCGAGGCTTCGATCAATTTACCGATATCGGGGAGGCAAAAAGACTGTGGTCGAGGCAGAGAGATTAGTCGAACCCGAAGGTGAGGAGGGCTCCTAGGGTTCGGAAGACTCCGAAGGCCCTGATGGTTCCGGTGATGATCCGACGTGAATGCCTTAGGATTTTTTAGCTTTTGTGTAACGTACTTTTTATTTATTTTGAGGTCATTTTTGTTTGTCCTATGTAAAGATATTCCGGAATATATTAAATTCCCCCTTTTTGCAATTTCAATTGTTTTAGCATCTTTTCATAATTTTCATTTTTGCAAATATTCCTAATGCCTTAGCATAAGATCTAATGTAATAACAAGTCATTTATTTTTTGGAGGTTCAAACAGAAATCGACCTCGATGCAATTTTTTATGTGCTCGATGCTTTGAAAACTCGGAGTGATCGGGAGTTTTGAAAAATGCTTAAGTATTCTTAGACGATGTTTTGCCAAGGGTAACCTTTTGGTAGGTTTTGAATTCCTATTGAAGGCATTATGCTTTGGTAACGGGCTTCGGACGTCTCCGAGCCGTTTTTAATTGTGGTCGTAGCTCTTGTGTTTAGGCACTACCTAATAGGATTTTTTTCCCCGGGATTTGATAGCCCGAGATGTCTGAGTTTGTTCCGGACAACATTCCCCGAGCGGGAGTAGCCCTTGGGCTTGAAAGTCCCCGAATAGGGACAGCCCTTAGGCTCGAATGGGAGTTTCCCTTAGGCTTGATAGCCCCCAAACAGGTATAGCCCTTAGGATTGATGATTTAAAAAGTAGAAATATGCAATATCAAGGTGAGAACTTTCTTTCATTTCTGTGTGTAATGTACATGATTGAAAGCTTTTAAATCTCGAATTACGGCAACGGTGGGCTACGCGAGCTCGGTTCATTTGACCGTTTGGCCCTTACAATAAAATATTACCACCAGGCCTAAGTTGTTTAATTACAAAGTTCCATTCATATCTTGCTAAGAAGTCCAAACCGAGGGTGATGGCCCCCAGTATTCGAGGTCGATCTTGTGAGGGCTCGGATACTATTGATGCGGGTATTGACTCCGATTAAAAATTGATCTTAGTTCTAAGTTGGTACGATTTACTGTTTCCTCGGTAAAACCTTGCTGGAAAACCCATTTGAGACAAAACCGATTCAAGGGAGAAAGAGTACAACGTGTGCTTTCAGACCTAATAGTCACTCTCCCCTTTGGTTATTGCCTGCAAGTGTTAGTTTGGTTCGTAACGTTATAAAAAGGTGAATGAGGTCGTACCATAGCAACAGTACCGCTTTAAGTGTCATGTTCCAATCAATCAGTAGCTGTGCACGCTTCCTACTTTGAGTTTGTATGAACCTTTGCCGGTAATCCCGATGACTCAATATGGTCATTCCCAATTCCGTCCCAGCTTTCCTTCGTTTGAGTTCCTGGTGTGCATTGTTACTTTTCTTAACACTAGGTCTTCGATATTGAAATGTCAGAGGTTGGCTGTTCGGTTGCAGTATCTTTCTATTCGGTGCTTCTGAGCGGCCAACCTGACCAGGGCGGCCTCATGCCTCTCGTCCAATAGTTCTAGGCTCATGTTCATGGCTTCACCGTTTGATTCTCCGGTCGCATATCAGAACCTGAGGCTCGATTTCCCCACCTCGACCGCTATTAGTGCTTCAACACCGTAGAACAACAAAAATAAGGTGGCCCCGGTACAAGATTTTGAGGTTGTACGATACGCCAACAAGGCTTCGGGCAGAATTTCCTTCCATTTCCCTTTGGCATCGGTCAACCTTTTCTTCAGGTTTTAAAGTATGGCCTTATTTGTAAATTATGCCTAACCATTTTCACTGGGGTGGTAGGGTATGGATAGAATCTTTTTGATCTTGTGATCTTCAAAATACTTGCTTACCTTGCAGCTGATGAACTGCTTCCCATTATCACATACGATCTCGGCCGGTATCCCGAACCGGCATATTATGTGGTCCCAAAAAAATCGATGACTTCTTTTTCTCAAAGTTTCCCGCACGTTTGAGCTTCGATCCATTTATAAAAAAAGTCAGTCATAAACAATATGAATTGAGCCTTACCAGGTGCCCACGGCAGGGGATCAACAATGTTCATTCCCCATTTCATGAACGGTAAAGGTGACAAGACCGAGTACAGTAGTTCTCTGGGTTGATGGATCATCGGAGCATGTCCCTGACAGCCATCACAATTTCATACAAAGTCCCTTGCATATTTATCCATGTCGATCCAGGTTAGCCGTATGATGTGCCGTAGAATTTCGGCACATTTGATACCAATTACTCAGATTTTAGCTCATCTTTTGATGCGTTTTTAGTTAATTATTATCAAGTTGGTTGTTTTGTAGTGCATGAGACTTGAAGACCCAAAAATATGGAAAAAAAGTCAAAAAAATCACAAAAGGAATGAAATGCTGCAAATATGCGACCGTAGAAGTCAAATGCGGATCACATAATTACCGCAAACGGAAGAAGAGTCTTGGCCAAATGAAGAGAGGAATATGCGGTCAATTATGCGGTCGCATAACACTTTTGCGAGCCACATAATGGCCGCACAATTTCAATTGAAGAAACTTCTCAACACCTCTGCGATGGAAAAATGCGGTCGCATAACAATCATGAGGACCACATAACTCATCTACGGTGGACTCTTGGGACTGGTGATCTACAGATCTGCGATGCAAAAGAAGATTATGCGGACCGCATACATGGTCTGCGACCATTATGCGGTCGCAGAAGTCGTTTGTAGGGGCAATTTTGTCAATTTTGACCCCGAATTTCAGTCCACTATAAATAGAATAACTAGGGGTTTTGTGGGGCATTAAGTCTGAAAAAGAGCCTACATTGATAGCATTGAATACTCCATTAATTTGGAAGCTTATGAAGAGAGAATCTTGCACTTTTGTAAGTTTTATGACTTTATTATTGTTTTGTTCTTGTATTTTAGCATGAGTAGCTAGTTTTAAATACTAAGGTTGTGGACCCTAAATGGGTGTAATGTTAATGGGTATTTAACATTGAATATATATATAATTGTTGGTTGATATTTATTCATTTCTTGTGCTTTATTAATGGTTGGTGGTTTCAAACATTAACTTACTCCATCTTATTCTTTCTTTACTTGGAAAAGTGGGTTAGGGTTTGGTAGAAATGAATATCGAGAACTCAAGACCTTAAATCTTGTTTAATAGAATCGCTTAGAAATAAGTGGGTTCTGCTTGGCATAAATTGGTTGTTCTTAATTGCATCTCTTTTATATTTGGAAAAATTATAATGAGAAAATACTACCCAACCATTGGGAAATATTGGGTAGTCATTTAGAAACCATTTGTATATCAAAGGACCTTCTATTAGAAATATATCATATTAACACCGATAGAATTATATTTCATTGACGGGGACACAACCTTGGTTTCCTTAATCAAATTATGCACATTCTCATAACAAAATTAGTCATCTTACTAAATCACAACTATATCATTCTCTTGTTAAGCTAAAGGAATAGAATTACGACCTAAGTCAAGTTTCACAATACTCAAGTAACATTTTCACACCTATTCCCTGTGGGATTCGACCCCAACCTTGTTGGTTTATTATATTGACACCGACCGCTGACACTATTTAATTAAAGTGTAATTTGAGTGTATCAATGATCGTTCATGAGTTGAATTCGTTTTCATTAACCGATGACCCCATGTTAGCTAGAGCATCCCCTTCGCTATTTTGATCCCGGGGTATGTGTTGTAGGGTCCATTCTTTGAATCGATGCAGTGTTACATGTAATTTTCTAAGTAACTTGGCATTCATTCCTCTTTTACTTCAAATGTCCTATTGATTTGATTTACTACAAGAAAGGAGTCGCACTTGGCTTCGACCACTTCGGCCCCAGGCTTTTGACCAATTCAATACTTGCAATCATGGCCTAATATTCGGCCTCATTGTTAGTCAATTTCACAATTCTAATAGATTGCCTAACTATGTTACCCGTAGCTGGTTTAACACGATGTCGAGTTCGGACCCCTTTGCGTTCGAGGCACCCTCCGTAAAGAGTGTCCAGATTCCTAATGAAGTCCCCGAGGTTAACAACAATTCCTTTTCGACTTCGAGTATTAAGCCGGCGTGAAGTCAGCCACGAAGTCTACCAAAATTTGAGATAAGATGGTGGTTTGGGGTCGATATTCGATATCGTACCCGCTAATCTCTACGACCCATTTGGCCAACTGGCCTAAAAGCTTGGGTTTTGCATTATATTCCTTAGTGAGTAAGAAGTTATGACGCATATTGGGTGGCATTGAACAAATGGTTTTAACTTCCTGGAGGCACTTAGTAAAGTGAGTGCCAATTATTCTAGGTGAGGGTACCTTGTTTTGGCCTCGCCCAGAGTTCTACTAACATAATAGATAGGAAATTGCGTACCTTCCTCTTCCCGGACCAAGACTCCACTTACCGCTATCTCGGATACCACCAAATGCAGGCACAGCTACTCGTCCGCCTTCGGAGTATGGGCAGGGGTGGACTCGAGAGGTACCGTTTGAGTTCTTCCAAAGCTTGTTGGCACTCCGGGGTCCATGAAAAGTTATTCTTCTTCTTTAGTAACGAAAAGAACCAATGGCTCTTATCGAAGGATCTTGATATGAATCGTCCCAGGGCGCCTATGCATCCGGTTAGCCTCCGAACGGCCTTGACAATGTCCACTGCGGTGATATGATAGCTTTGATTTTGTCGGGATTGATCTCGATCCCTCAGTTAGACACCATGAATCAAGGATCTTCCCGGATCCGACCCCGAATGTGCATTTCTCCGGGTTCAACTTCATATTGTATCTGTTAGTAAGTTGAAGATAACCCGCAAATGTTTCAAATGGTCCTCTCGCAGGGACTTAACTAGCATGTCATCAGTGTAAACTTCCATTGATTTTCCTATTTATTCTTCGAACATCGGTTTACTATGCGTTGATAGGTGCCACCAATGTTTTTTGATCCAAAAGCATTACATTATAACAATAGGTGCCCAATTTAGTGATAAAAGAAGTTTTTTCTTGATCTCCCAAGTCTATCCGGATTTTGTTGTACCCGAAATAGGCGTCGAGAAAGCTGAGTATCTCGTGCCTGTCTGTTGCACCGATTATTCGATCATGTTAGGCAAAGGAAAAGAGTCCTTAGGGCACACCTTGTTCAAGTCATTGTAAGCTACACATATTCTTAATTTATTTCCCTTTTTAGGCACTACCATTATGTTCGCTAACAAATCCGGGTACCTAACCTCCCGAATGGAACATATTTCAAGGAGTTTGGATACCTCGTCTTTGATGAATGCATGCTTGACTTCGGACTAAGGCCTTCTCTTCTGTTTAACCGTGTGGAACTTCGGATCCAAGCTCAGCTTATGAGTGGTTATTTCTGGAAGGATCCATGTCATATCAAGATGGGACCAAGCGAAACAATCTATGTTAGATATAAGGAATTCACTGAGTTTTCTCCTCAGCTCAGGAGTTGACCCCATGCCCAGGTATAACTTCAGATCGGGCAAGTGTTCGATCAATATGACTTTCTCCAGATCCTCGACCGTTGACTTGGTGGCATCGGAATCGTCAGGGGCGATGAATGACCTAGGAACTCTGTAATCATCATCCTTGCCTGCTATTTGCTCCTCTTGTTTAGTCGGGGCCAGTGTCGGTGATTTCTATTTAGTTTCTTCCTTCCTAACCCACTCTAGGTTCTTTGATGTCGGGAGTGCGTACATCGGGATCACCTCATCGACCGCGAACATTTCTTTTGCGGCTGGCTGTTCTTCGTAAATTATTTTGATCCTTCTTGGTGTGGGAAACTTAAATGCCTAGTGTAGTGTCGAGGGTATTGCCTTTATATTGTGAATCTATGACCTTCCGAACAGATCTTTATATCTCATATCCTCTTAAATCACATAGAACGTCGTTTCCTGAATAGTCCGGGCAGTGTTCACCGGCAAGGTTATCTCCCCTTCAGTAGTTTTGCATGCCATATTGAATCCGTTTAAAACCTGGACTGCATGCACTATTTGGTCTTTTAGACCCAGCTGTTCCACGGCCCTCGATCTGATGATATTGGCCAAGCTACCTGGATCAATTAACACACGCTTAACTCGAGATTTATTTATGAGTACAGATATTACCAAGGCATCACTATGTGGTTGCATGATGCCTTCAGCATCCTCGTCGCTGAAAGATATGGTCCCCTACGGTACGTAATCTCGAGTTCCTTTTTCCCTTGTAATGGACACCTTAGTGGGCTTTAGCATCGATCCCTGTGGGACGTTGACTCCGCCAATGATCATGTTAATGACGAGCTGAGGTTCCTCTTACTTGGTCTGCTTGTTGGAGTCCCCATTCCTGAAGTGATTTTTGGCTCGATCACTCAGAAATTCCCCGAGGTGTCTGTTATTGAATAATCGAGCTACCTCTTCTCTCAGTTCTCGGCAGTCTTCGTTCCTGTGGCCATGACTGCCATGATACCTGCACATCAGGTTAGGGACTCTTTGGGCAAGATCAGAATGCAATGGCCGAGGCCACTTGGTATCTTTAATGCGTCCGATGGAAGATACGATGCCGGCAGCATCGACACTGAAGTTGCATTCCGATAACCTCGGTGCCTCCCTGGCCCCGAGTGGCCGGTCGAAACCGTTTTTGCCCATGAGTCCCCAACTATTATGACCTCGATCGTTTTTTTCATTCCTCGCATAGTTATATCCGTATCCGTCGCTCCTTCGATCCCTCCTATACAGTTGATACCGATCTTTACTTGGTCTTGTTTCATGATCGACGACTCTTTTAGACCTGTCATTAGTTCTGATGGGATATGCGGATCCAGAGGGTGCCCCGAGTTGATCATCCTCGACTCTGTTTTTGATTGGTACCTGTTATGGACGTTGGCCCAAGTTACCGTCGGGTACTCTATCAAATTTTGTTTTAGCTGCTATGAAGCTTAAGATCTTTGGGTCTGATCCCTTGAGTGAATACCAGAACAGCCCAATCGTCCGCAACTGACGGCAGGTCCATTCGATCCATCTGAAACCTCAACACGAATTCCCTAAGCATTTCGTTATCCCTTTGTTTCACATTTAAAAGGTCTAATTTTTTAGTCTCTACCTTGATGGCCCTTGCATGAGCTTTTACGAAGGCATCCGTAAGCATAGCAAATGAATCAATGAAATCAGGGAGTAGGTTGTGATACCATATCATTGCTCCCTTAGACTAGGTTTCTCCGAATTTTTTCAGTAGAAACGACTCGATTTCGTCGTCCTCTAAGGCATTTCCCTTGATGGTACACGTGTAGGAGGTCACATGTTCATTTGGATTCGTGGTCCCATTGTACTTTGGAATATCGGGCATACAGAACTTCTTTGGGATCGGTTTCAGAGCTGCGATCGGAGGGAAAGGTTTTTGAACAAATTTCTTGGAATCCAGGCCTTTAAATATCGGAGGCGCTCTTGGGATTTGATCAACTCTGGAGTTATAGGTCTCCACTTTTTTGTCGTTAGCTTCGATCTTCTTTCCCCCGATTCCATCCGCTTTGTCAGTTCCTCAAGCATCTTTATTATTTTGGGGTTGGTCCCAGGTTCAACTTCACCTGGCCTTTCCGTGGTTGTTCATTTCTTCGGGTGTTTTCCCGAGATGGCCTCGAAGATGGATAAAGGCACTTGATAGAACAATTCGATCTAAAGGATAGTCCAACTGTAGTCCCCACTAATGAATAGCCCAAAAGGGGTCAACTGCGTCGTGCCGCGATGTTAAATTTAGAGCTTCTTGGGAGGCAACCCATGTGTGGTAACACTCTTTTGTTGTTTGTCATTTACGTAGTTTAGATTGAGCAGGTTGACATGTGTGTTAGAGTGAAGGTAGTCCCAAAATATCATGAACAAGGTCGTACTGCTGAGGAAACTGAAGGAAAAAGAGGTCAAGAGTTGGCGACAACTTTGCGGTCGCATAATGACTATGCGAACCGCATAGTCATCGCAGACAGAGGCAAAAAATTGGTCAACTTGGTGTTCAAAAATGCGGTAAGCTTTTCACTTATGCTACTCGCATAACAACTTTGCGATCGCAAATGCATGGCAAAGTTAGTTTAGGTTTCCCAGTGAATAGTCCATTGCACAACACATATGCGATCGCATAATGTGTTATGCGATGGACTTACGCATCGCAAACTCGACAGGTACAAAAACCCTAACCTTCCGCATTTTCGTCCTCACTCTTATCACACACTAACACTTAAACAAAATCAAAAGAACAAAAAAAATTACAAGCAAGGAAAGAAAAGAGAAAAGATCAAAAAGAAAAATGACTCACAAAGCAAGGAATCCCACTCACACGAAGCATATCGGGCTTGCATAATCTTGCTCAACTTCTGGTATGATTTTCTTCTCCCTCTCTTAATTGTGATCCATGCTACTTCCAAAATTTTGAGCTCCATGGTCGTTTCCCTGGTCCCCTAATTCCCTATGATTACGATTTACCTCGTGGCGAGGATTTGGGTTAAGTGACTGTGTGTGTTACGTTGATGAAACGAAATGGGGGAAGTCTGAGTACCCCTCTTATCTTAAATCGACTAAGTGGCCTATAACAACAACGAGGAATCTAAGGAGGTAGTATTATGAAAGCATGTGAGTGTGATGTGCATATGGTGTGAAGAACATATGAGTGGGGTGTGCATAGTGAAAAGAAAAAAAAGGGCACAGTTTAAATGAAGAAGACAATCTTTGCGGGCTGCATAATCGGTTTGCGGTCCACAAAGTTGTCTTAAAGACCCCTAGGTGGTCTACTGCAAAAAGTTTATGTGATGGTGTTTGCGATCGCAAACCATTTATGCGGTCCGCATACGTGGCGCAAACAGAGACAAACCATTATCCCCTCTGGTGTAGAAGAAATACAACCACTTTGCGGTCGCATAACTAAATATGCGGACGCTTTCGCGATCACATCATCATTTTTGCCTTCTATGTTTTGCACACCTGCGATGGGTTTGCGGACAGCATAGTAGTTATGCGATCGCATAACCCATCGCATAATCTACTTACTTCTTTACTTTGTCTCAATGTGATTCCTATGCTATTTCACCCACTCACACAATGTTTCATCAACAGGAATGGCACCAAAGATGTCTCTTCCAACGCGATCACCGACCACCTTACACTATTTAATTAAAGTATAATTTGAGCGTATCAAATTTTGGGGACCTCACAAGTGTCTCATTATATTCATCGGGGACCTCAGTGAAGAATTCCCATTTCCTCTGCTTGATGTTCTCGATCACATGAAGGTAGTGCTCCTTCAGCCCGTTTAGACTCAACTGCTTCTCCTCGAGAATCTTTCTCTTTGCTAGCCCTTCTTTATACTGATTCATGGAGCCTGTGACTCCAAACCTGAGATTAAGATCCTCCCTCATCTTTCGTCGTGCCTCATCCTGTAGGTCAACAGATGGCCTAAGGTCACTCTGTGCCTCCTCCTCTTAAGACTGGGAGGAGTGCTCAGAAGTAATGCGAATTCCCTGAGCCCATTGACGTTTGGATTGTTGTGCTTGTTGGCTCAGAGTAGAAACCCGTTTCTTTCCACAAGCGGGCGGTGATTTTCTCTGTTAAAGCAAAGGGGACACCAGCCTGGATTGACCGTAAACACAAGATTTACAAGCAGGATCTCACACAGGAGGGTCGATATTGGCTCACTTTTGTCACATCCCGTCTGATGCCGTCTAGGAATGAAACTGACATCAACATTGAGAAGGCACTCCGGTGCATCATGAGCAAACCAGAAACAAACATCACTTCCCTTCCCATGTTTGATCACTGCTCTCTGCAAAGCTGTGGGTGTGCCTCCTATGCCAAAGCATGATAAACTTGAGAAAGCTCTCAAAGATATTGACATCACTCAGATTAGTGATGTAGTAGACAAGGAAACTGCAAATCAACCAGAGACTTCAATTCGTTCTCCAGCAGACTCAGCAGTACCAGAGGTCCCAACACTGACTGACACCTCTCAGGCCCCAGCTACCTCCACATCTACTCCACAGCATACCACTGCACAGCCACAGGTCCCCTTACCAGCTCTTTCCAAGATGGGTCTACTAGCTCAGCACACCAATGTTAAGGTAGGCCGGCTGATAAAAGAAATCCCAAACCTCATCCGACAAGCATTGATCCTGTCCAATCCTTAGTGAGTGTTCTTCAACGGTAGCATAAAACTTATGAGGATCGCCTAAAGCACTTTGAAGTGGTCTTGAGAAGGTCGAGCGGGGTGAGGTTGGAGGTATGGCTTGGCTCAGGAAGGATGTTGATGACTCGAAAGCAGAGCTACAGAAGATGCCGAATTTGGAGTTTGACTTGACCCCCTTCCTCCGAAGGAAGGTGCACAGGGTGCTGGAACTTCCATTCCAGGAATGGACTTTGATTTCACAAACTTGATGACAGCTCCAGAGGCATAGAGTGTTGAGACGTTAAAGGCTCCAGCTCCTCATGTACACATTGACGTTCCTTTAGAGGAGGGATCCGTAGATACAGAGGAGTCTGATGAGGGGGATTTAGAAGATGTGGAAACATATGAGGATGCATCGGTAGAGGACACTGAGGGTCATCGGGACAAGGGGTAAGCAAGTTGCTATTCCTACAGTTGCACATAATGAAGAGGAAGCAGCTGTGGAGACAGCAATTGCACATTCTTTAGCAGATATGGTCGCCAAGGCACTTCTATCAACTACTCAGCCTTCACTAGGCGAGGCTAGCAGCTCCCAGGTCCCAGACCCAGCCTTACAGCAGGTAGAGCTTCCTACTCCAGCCTCACAGCAGGTAGAGCTTCCTGCTCCATCCTCACAGCAGCTGAAGCCTCCTGCTCCAGCAGTGGAGGCCACCACCCAGTCCGAGGTTCCACCAATTGCAGCTTCAGTACCAACAGATGACCCTATAGCTGTCCTAGATGCTTCAGCTCCTCCGAGCGCCTAGTGCGCCCCAGGAAGTCTCTGAGCTTCCTTTTTACATTATCTATTGTTGATACCCAATTTTTCCCTATGTATTTTTACATACAAAATACTTTCAAAATAGCATGTGCATGCATATATAAGCATGCCCAAGAGTTTTGGTATTTTTCCCTAGTTTTTAAAGATTTCAAAATCAATTTATTGTCTATTTCTAGCAGTACAAAATCCAATAATTATTCCTAAAATTATCATTTTGGTGAATATTATTTCTATTCTCATACTTTACACCAAA
>NW_017670823.1:181446-234065 GCF_001879085.1 Nicotiana attenuata
CAAAATATAATTAAGGTGATTTTTGTATATTTTTACAAATTTATTTGGTATTCTAAAGCTAAATTGCATATAATTGCAATTATAAGCCTATTTTTACGATTTAACAGTATTTTTACAATTATAAAATTATTTCCAGTATTTTTGGATTAAAATTTATGTATTATTAATTAGTTCAGTGCTTTTAATTTGTTTTTAAAATCATTATTACTATTTTTATAAAATGAAAAGTGGAAAATTGGCTATTTAACATCTAGCCTATCTTTATTTCAATTACAATCTCATTTCCTTTCAATTTTAGCCTCAATTTGACCCCAATTCCGCCCCATATTAAAACCAACCCAATTCCAATTTTTTAACCCAACCCACGACCCGATTTAAAACCCACCCGGCTCCCCTTTAATCCAGGTCATTGATTATTTTGATCAACGGCTGAGATTCCCCTTTCCACTTTTTAATTCCCAATACCCCCTTAACCTAGCTCATTCAATCTGATACGCCGCCTCGAAATCCTCTTAGTCTCCCAAACTCTCACTAGCCTCTCTGAAACCCTAATCATCTCCCACCTGTTTCTACCATGTTTCCACCGGAATCCATGGCATTCCAGGCCATGGATGGCCTGTACTCACTCTCTCTCACCATTAAACCTAAGCTGCTCGAGGTTCTGGAGCCCGATCTAAATGCCTCACTTTAGATCTTTCTCAGATCTGTAGATCTATGGCCTTTCCGGCCATTATTCCGGCGTATTCAAGCAATATAAGTCTTTTTGACTCAGGATCCGACTTTCCTCAAAACCTTTCTCATTCTAGGGTTTCTTCTGCAACTCTAAGCCGTCTGAGGTTCTGTACTTGCTTATTTCTTTTAGATCTGTGACATGCCTGAGCATTATTTGACGTTTTAAAGGTTTTCCCCAAATTTCCTTTTCAAAATCGATTTTTAGGGTTTCTGAAAAAGGTTTCTTCAAATATTTTTCTGATGCTTCCTGTTCTTTCTTTATGTGTGTTTTCATGCTCTTATGTTGTTCTTCTTATTATGCATGAGTTTGCTCTCTTGTTTCTGTTCTATTAGGCGAGACTTTTCTATTTTTGTTGTAATCTTATGCTCGCATATTAATTTGTGTTGTTTTCCTCACTCTTTCCTATACGTGTTTATGTTTGGGTCCTGTATTTCGGTCGCTTTACTGAGTTCTGTTTGTATATTTTTCTCCACTATTGTTTTGAAAACTCGCATCATCTCTCTCTTCTGAACTTGTTTGTGTTTGTTTGTCTCTCATAAGTCTTTGAAAGAGATTTCTAAGACTCTTTCAAAGACCTTGTTTTCTCACCTCTGACTCTATTCGAAACCCTAGGTATTGGGGTTTCTTTGACAAGTGGTACTAGGGTTTCGCTTTGGGACCCTAGGATTTCAGGCTCACTGTGAGTCTGTAATTAAACTTGAATCTCTTTGGCTTGTGACTCTGAGACTTTCAGTGTTAAACTCTTTTTTCTAAATAACCTACCGACTCTTTTTCGAGGATTATTTCATCACCAGGATTCTGATTGACGGAGGGTCCAGCCTCAATATTTGTCCATTGGTAACTCTCAGAACATTGGGGAAGAGCCTGCATGAGATCAAGGATGGAGCCATCAATGTCAAAGCTCTCGATGGATCCCAAAGGTCCACTATTGGGGAAATCAGTTTGTGTCTACAAATGGGACCGACCTGGTTCGACGTTGACTTTCAAGTAATAGACGTCCCAACATCTTACAACTTGCTATTGGGACGGGCCTGGATCCATGCCGCTGGAGCTGTAGCACCAACCCTACACCAGGCAGTGAAGTTTGAGTGGAATCACCAAGAGGTGATTATTCATGGCGATGGTAGCAATCCCATATACAGTCGCCAGACCATCCCGACAATCGGAGGAAGAAGGAAGATAGGCGGAGAAACCTACCATCACATTGAGCGAGCCAACGCCATGGACAAGGATAAATGGTGGGATGACAAAATTGAAAGTATACTGACTTGGTGTAGATACGAACCTGGCAAGGGACTCGGCAAGAACCTCCAGGGAATTGCCAAAGCTATCAAGCTGAAGAAACATGGTACCACTTTTTGTTTGGGATATGAATACACTTGGGAAGAGTTCAACCATTGGTCGCCACCAAGGCGCAGTCCCTACTACCCGTTGGAGCATCCAATACCTCGCCTGGAGCAGACTTTCCAGCCAGTCGATGTCATATATGGGTCGGAAGAAGAGGAAGCACTGGCGGCAATGAAGAATTTGTTTTTTGGAAGATGATATAATGGAGTGTTGTGTCATTTTCGAGGAGGAGGGGGAGGAAGGCCCTTCCATACAGGCTGTAAGCCGAGGAGCACGCCTCAACAATTGGTCCATCAGAACCACCAGGGCTCGGAAAGCTTCAAGGTAGCAAGGCTGAACAAAGCACCATGCATCATCTTTATTTTTGCTAGTTGACTTTCTTTCCGCATTTTAATTTCGAAATAAGAGCTCCAATGCTCAAAACAATTATGAAATTTATCAAAGAATTTCAGTTTCTTATAAATCTCGCTCTTATTACCTTTTATCGTTTATTTTATTTATTTACACAGCATTACTATTACTTATCTTGATGAACCGACGATTGTGACTTGCAACGAGACAACGCAACAAACGGATATAGACTCAGAAGAAGATGATATACCAGAAGAGGTTGCTAAAGAGGTTGAGGATTTTGAGAATAGACCTAAGTCCAATCTGGACGAGACTGAGGTTGTTAACCTGGGAGATACAGAGAATGTCAAAGAAACGCGCATCAGTGTTCATCTATCACCATCAGAAAGGAAAGAATACACGGAATTTCTAAGGGAATATGAAGATATATTCGCCTGGTCGTATGATGATATGACCGGTCTCAGCACATCTATTGTGGCTCACAAATTGCCAACCGATCCTGCATGTCTCCCGGTAAAGCAAAAGCTCAGGAAATTCAAACCTGACATGAGTTTGAAAATCAAGGAAGAAGTCACCAAGCAAGTCAAAGCCAAGGTTCTCAGGGTAGTAGAGTATCCAACATGGTTAGCCAACATCGTGCCAGTACCGAAGAAGGACGGGAAGGTTAGGTTCTGTGTCGACTACCGGGATCTCAACCGGGCCAGTCCAAAAGATGACTTCCCCTTGCCAAACATGCACATTCTAATTGACAACTGCGCCAAGCATGAACTGCAGTCATTTGTCGATTGTTTTGCTGGGTATCATCAGATATGGATGGATGAGGAAGACGCGGAGAAAACTGCTTTCATTACACCGTGGGGGATGTATTGTTACAAGATGATGCCGTTAGGACTAAAGAACGCTGGGGCCACCTACATGAGGGCCATGACTACCATTTTACATGATATGATACCCAAGGAGATCGAGGTATATGTAGATAACATCATCATCAAGTCTAAGAAAGCCACTGATCATGGAATATTTGAGGAAGTTCTTCCATAGACTGAGAAGGTACAACCTAAAACTGAATCCCGCCAAATGTGCATTCGGGGTTCCTGCCGGAAAACTACTTAGTTTCATTGTGAGTCGTCGGGGGATAGAGCTGGATCCCTCAAAGGTCAAAGCTATTCAAGAGTTGCCACCGCCAAAAAATAAGAAGGACGTGATGAGTTTCCTGGGGAGGCTCAATTACATCAGCCGGTTCATAGCTCAATCTACTGTCATCTGTGAGCCAATATTTAAGATGCTGAAGAAGAACGCTGCTACCAAATGGACCGATGACTGTCAGAAAGCCTTTGACAGAATCAAGGAGTACCTATCAGCGCCACCAGTTTTGGTCCTGCTAGAGCCGGGCAGACCTCTATTGCTCTACCTTGCAGTGTTGGATGGAGCGTTTGGTTGTGTTCTGGGGCAACATGATGAAACGGGGAGAAAGGAGCAGGTCATCTACTATCTCAACAAGAATTTCACCCCGTACGAGGCCCGGTATTCTTTGTTGGAACGCACCTGTTGTGCTTTGACTTGGGTAGCCCAGAAGCTGAGGCACTACTTTTGTGCCTATACCACGTATCTCATATCGAGGTTGGATCCCTTGAAGTACATCTTTCAGAAGCCCATGCCCACGGGCAAGCTGGCCAAGTGGCAATCCTGCTGAGTGAATTCGACATTGTCTACGTAACTAAGAAAGCAATCAAGGGACAGGCATTGGCAGATCATCTCACCGAGAATCCCGTGGAGGGAGAATACGAACCCCTAAAGACGAATTTTCCTGACGAAGAGGTATCATTCATAGGAGAAGATATTGCCGAATCCTATGATGGCTGGAGAATGTTTTTCGATGGAGCAGCAAATTTCAAAAGAGTTGGCATAGGGGCAGTCCTAGTATCAGAAACCGGCCAACATTATCCGGTATCCGCCAAGCTCAGGTTCCCATGCACCAACAATATGGCCGAGTACGAAGCTTGCATCTTAGGGCTCAAGATGGCCATTGACATGAACGTCCAAGAGTTGCTAGTGATTGGAGATTCGGATTTGCTTATACATCAGGTCCGAGAAGAGGGCGACCAAGAACTCCAAGATACTCCCGTATTTGCATCATGTGCAGGAGTTGAGGAAGAGGTTCGCAAAGACAGAATTCCAACATGTTCCCAGAGTCCAGAATGAGTTTGCTGATGCATTGGCTACTCTATCATCTATGATTCAGCATCTAGATAAGAACTTCATAGATCTTATTCCCGTGAAGATTCAGGATCAGCCAGCTTACTGTGCTCATGTCGAAGAAGAAGCAGATGGAAAACCTTGGTTTCACGATATCCAGGAATACTTAGTAAAAGGAGAATACCCGGAGCTTGCCAATCCCACCCAGAAACGCATGCTTCGGAGGTTATCTATCAATTTCTTTCACAGCGGAGGAATCCTGATTTGGGATTATTAAGGTGCGTCGACGCTAGGAAGCATTAAACTACTAGAAGAAATCCATGCTGGGACTTGCACTCCACATATGAACGGTTTTGTCCTAGCCAAGAAGATACTCCGGACAGGTTATTTTTGGATGACTATAAAAACGGACTGCATCCAGTATGTCCGAAAGTGCCATCGTTGTTAGATACATGCAGACATAATAAGGATGCCCCCAAACGAGCTTACTGCAACAAGCTCGCCATGGTCGTTCGCCGCTTGGGGAATGGATGTTATCGGACCTATCGAGCCCCTGCATCAAACGGGCACAGATTCATTTTAGTGGAAATTGATTATTTCACCAAATGGGTTGAAGCAGCATCATACAAGGCAGTGACTAAGAAAGTCGTGGTACACTTTGTCCGCGACCGTATCGTTTGCCGGTTCGGCATCCCAGAGTCGATCATTACTGATAATGGTTCCAATCTCAACAGTGACCTGATGAAAGCAATGTGTGAAACATTCAAGATCAAACACAAGAATTCTACAGCCTACAGACCTCAGATGAACGGAGGTGTAGAAGCGGCCAATAAGAATATCAAGAAGATACTAAGGAAAATGAGAAAAGCATAAACAGTGGCACGAGAAGCTATCATTTGCTTTATTGGGGTACCGCACCACAGTTCGCACAACAACCGGGGCAACTCCCTATATGCTGGTTTATGGTACAGAGGCAGTCATTCCCGCCGAAGAAGAAATTCCCTCGTTGAGAATCATACAGGAAGCAGAACTCGACGATGCAGAATGGGTAAAGAGTCGCTACGAGCAGTTAGCCCTCATAGATGGGAAGAGAATGACTGCAGTTTGTCACGGTCAGCTTTATCAGAACAGATTGTCCATAGCCTTAAACAAAAGAGTCAAGCCGAGACGATTCACACCGGGACAGCTAGTGTTGAAGAAAATCTTCCCACATCAAGATGAAGCCAAGGGGAAATTCTCTCCCGATTGACAGGGTCCGTACATGGTTCACCAAGTTCTAATAGGAGGAGCCCTCA
Organism: Nicotiana attenuata; assembly: GCF_001879085.1. Classification (NCBI taxonomy): domain Eukaryota; kingdom Viridiplantae; phylum Streptophyta; class Magnoliopsida; order Solanales; family Solanaceae; genus Nicotiana; species Nicotiana attenuata. The sequence continues at coordinate 187,369 of NW_017670823.1, forward strand.
TACTTGCAGAAATGGATGGAGAAGTTTGGTCGAAGCCAATCAATTCAGATGCAGTCAAACGATATTATGTGTAGCCATTTATGATTTATGATGTAATTTGAACTACGCCTGACCTGATTCCCGTTTAAGAGGGGATACGTAGGCAGCCTTAGGGGTTCTGTCACAATTCAATAAAATTTTCATTTCCCCCGCTATTGGAAACTGGGGCAGAATTTTGAGGAGGACCCTCAAAATTCCGAAGCGATTTTCAGCCATTCATCACACGCAACCGCCAGAAGCACCAACCCAGTAAACTGGGGCAGAATTTTGAGGAGGACCCTCAAAATTCCGGAGCAAGGGAGGTTGCAATGTCTTGAACCGCGTCGCAGTCGTCGGTTCATCTAAAAGAAAACTATTTTTTAATTGTGTATTTACGTTACATTTTTTTTACTAATCATGCATGACTACTATCAAAGTTGCTCTGTTTAGTAACGCTACTCCAATGAAAACAAGGGCCGAGCAGTACAAGCGAAGTCCACGGAAAGACGAGCTAACCTTCCCCCCTTTTACAAAACTTACGATTTTTCTTTGGATGCAGGCACCCAAGACATAAAATTATCAGATACGATTACACACTCATACTTTTTCAGGAACACAACTCTCAGAATCATCACCTATTTACAATCGCTATCCATACCCGACATCCCCAGCAGCCACAACACAGCAATCAGCTGTCAGCTATCATATATCAGCTAAGAGATTTCATTACTATTCGCCTTTACTTTATGCATTGCATAAGGCTATCTTTCTGCCTTCTGAGACTAAGCTCTGTCTCCCTCTACATTTCTATGCATTGCATAAGGCTACCTTTCTGCCTTCTGAGGTTAAGCTCTACCTCCATTTGCATTTCTCTGAATTGCATAAAGCTACTTTTCTGCCTTTCAAGACTAAGCTCTGTCTCCATATGCATTTCTCTGCATTGATTAAGGCTACCTTTCTGCCTTCCGAGACTAAGCTCTGTCTCCATCTGCATTTCTCTGCATTGCATAAGGCTACCTGTCTGCCTTCCGAGACTAAGCTCTGTCTCCATCTGCATTTCTCTGCATTGCATAAGGCTACCTTTTTGCCTTCCGAGGTTAAGCTCTACCTCCATCCTACATTTCTTGCATTGCATAAGGCTACCATTCTGCTTTCAGAAGTTAAGCTCTACCTCCATCTTGCATTTCTTGCAGTGCATAAGGCTACCATTCTACCTTCCGAGGTTAAGCTCTACCTCCATCCGCATGGCTGAAATATCGCCACCTTTACTTAAATCCTGCATCAGCTGATATATCGCCACTTTTATTTACATCTGCTTGTTGAAATATTGCCACCTTTATTTGAATCCTGCATGGCTGAAATATCGCCACCTTTATTTAAATCCTGCATCGGCTGATATATCGCCACTTTTATTTACATCTGCATGGCTGAAATATCGCCACCTTTATTTAAATCCTGCATCAGCTGAAATATCGTCACTTTTATTTACATCTGCTGGTTGAAATATCGCCACCTTTATTTAAATCCCGCATGGCTGAAATATCGCCACCTTTATTTAATTCTTGCATCGGCTGAAATATCGCCACTTTTATTTACATCTGCTGGCTGAAACATCGCCACTTTACTATTTCTTGCATGGCTGGAATATCGCCACTTTATCGATCTCGCACGGCTGAAATACCGCCACCCTTTCATTTACATCTTGCATGGGCTAAAAGATCGCCACCTTCTGCATTTAATGGGCTGAATGATCGCCAAATTGTCCAAAGGCGTCATTGTTCGGAGGCACCATTTTCATAGCCCGAGAACGCCATGCCATGGCCTGAGGACCCCATTTTTTATATTTTGCATATCATTATTCAAAGGCATCATTCTCATAGCCCGAGACATCATTGCATAGCCTGCTAATCCTTTATTATACGCTTCATGGCTCAGGACGTCATGGTCCGAGGACGTCATCCTACCCGTCCGAAGAGAGCATTCATGGTCCAATGGGAACTTGCATCACGTTTAAATTCACGCACAATATATGTTGGTATTATTCATTTGCAGGTACACTGGCTAGCAACGGCCGTCTCAGCAGGAGCGATTCTGCTCCCATTCCCGTAGCCTATCAGACTCTGACCATCCTTCTCAACCTGAACATGCGCCCTTCTTGGAAAATCTACATCGGCATATTCCATCGATGGGTCCCGAACTACATATGGCCTGATTCCTGTAAGACCAGGGATATGTAGGCAGCTCAAGAACCAAAGCTCGGTCAAAAATTTTCAATCGTTTCATTCGGTCAAAATTGGCCATCATATCTTTACCCGATAACTCTTTCATCCTTCCCGGGTAAAGAGGGGCAGCTGTTGATACCCAATTTTTCCCTATGTATTTGTACATACAAAATACTTTCAAAATAGCATGTACATGCATATATAAGCATGCCCAAGAGTTTTGGTATTTTCCCCTAATTTTTAAAGATTTCAAATCAATTTATTGTCTATTTCTAGCAGTACAAAATCAAATGATTATTCCCAAAATTATCATTTTGGTGAATAATTTATTTCTATTCTCATATTTACACCAAAATATAATTAAGGTAATTTATGTATATTTTTACAAATTTATTTGGTATTTCAAAAGCTAAATTGCATATAATTGCAATTATAGCCTATTTTTCGATTACCAGCATTTTTACAATTATAAAATTATTTCCAGTATTTTTGGATTAATATTTATGTATTATTAATTAGTTCAGTGCCTTTAATTTGTTTTTAAAATCATTATTANGGTTAGTTCGTGCACTCTGGCATCATCATCTTATTTCACAAGGTCCAGGGGCCTTCCACCCACTCCTCCTCTTAGTCCCTCTAAAGGCAAGAACAAAGGCAAGAATAAAATGGATGATTTAAACAACCTTAGCAAAGAGAACACAGTTGAACGGGTAGTGGCCACTGATGGCCAGGGTATTCGAGTTCCTAATGAGAATGTGTCACAGCTTGAATAGAAACTGTTGAAATTCCAGGAAGAGCTCGATCAGTTTCGAAATCTGGCAAACCTGTCATTTTCCCTCAACACCCCAGACATCAACTTCCCCAGCCTATCTTTATTTCAATTACAGCCTCATTTCCTTTCAATTTTAGCCTCAATTTGACCCCAATTCCGCCCCAAATTAAAACCAACCCAATTCCAATTTTTTAACCCAACCCACGACCCGATTTAAAACCCGCCCGACTCCCCTTTAATCTAGGTCGTTGATCATTTCGATCAACGGCCGAGATTCCCCCTTTCCATTTTTAATTCCCAATACCCCCTTAACCTAGCTCATTCTATCTGATACGCCGCCTTGAAATCCTCTTCGTCTCCCAAACTCTCTCTAGCCTCTCCGAAACCCTAATCATCTCCCACTTGTTTCTACCATGTTTCCACCGAAATCCATGGCATTCCAGGCCATGGATGGCCTGTACTCACTCTCTCTCACCATTAAACATAAGCTGCTCGAGGTTCTGGAGCCCGATCTTAATGGCACTCTTTAGATCTTTCTCAGATCTGTAGATCTATGGCCTTTCCGGCGATTACTCCGGCGTATTCAAGCAATATGAGTCTTTTCGACTCAGGATCCGACTTTCCTCAAGACCTTTCTCATTCTATGGTTTCTTCTGCAACTCTAAGCCGTCTAGGGTTCTGTACTTGCTTATTTCTTTTAGATCTGTGACATTCCTGAGCGTTATTTGACGTTTTAAAGGTTTTCCCCAAATTTCCTTTTCAAAATTGATTTTTAGGGTTTCTGAAAAGGTTTCTTCAAATATTTTTCTAATGCTTCCTGTTCTTTCTTTATGTGTGTTTCATGCTCATATGTGTTCTTCTTATTATGCATGAGTTTTCTCTCTTGTTTCTGTTCTATTAGGCGAGACTTTTCTATTTTTGTTGTTAATCTTATGCTCGTATATTAATTTGTTTTGTTTTCCTCACTCTTTGCTATACGTGTTTATGTTTGGGTCCTGGATTTTGGTCGCTTTACTGAGTTCTGTTTGTATATTTTTCTCCACTGTTGTTTGAAAACTCGCATCATCTCTCTCTTCTGAACTTGTTTGTGTATGCTTGTCTTTCATAAGTCTTCGAAAGAGATTTCTAAGCCTCTTTCAAAGACCTTGTTTTCTCACCTCTGACTCTATTCGAAACCCTAGGTTTTGGGGTTTCTTTGACAAGTGGTACTAGGGTGTCGCTTTGGGACCCTAGGCTTTCAGGCTCACTGTGAGTCTGTAATTAAACTTGAATCTCTTTGGCTTGTGACTCTGAGACTTTCAGTGTTAAATTCTTTTTCTAAATAACCTACCGACTCTTTTTGTTTGATCTGTGTGCTTATATATATGTGAAATTTCTCTTTCAAAAGGTTTTTTTACCAACTAAGTGATTGATTCTGAAACCCCCTTAATAAGGCTGATAAACTGTCACTGATTTTCCTTCGGTTGAACCTCCTTTACCTTTCTTGACTTGGTTCATTCAATTGAACTTGCAGTTTCTGGTTTTATGGCTGTTAAATTGATTCCTTTACCATATTTGGCACAAACCATGTACCATTGATTGTTTTCCTTAAATAATTTTCATGTACTTACCCCTTTTGTGCTACTTTGAAAGGTGTAATTAGAAATTTCTTTCCTTAACTAATTTCTACCCGTTGGAATCAGAATCCCTTAACCAAAAGGAGACTGATTTCAATGATTTCTTTACCTTTCTTACTGGTTCTCTTTGCACTATAAAAGGGATTGCACTTCTGCACTTTAAACAGACCTAACTTTACATCTACACTCCCAATCGAATACTTTCGCATCTATACTTCAAGTTCAATACCTCGAACTTCTTACTTTCAACTCACACATTTACCTAACTAATTTGAATTCAACACTCTGCATTGCTTGAGACCTTTTGGAATTGTTGTGCTTGCAACTTGGCTTTTCAAAGAATACTGTTTTCTTACTTGTTTTCCTTTGAAGCTTGTATGTCTTTTATTTAATTTTCTGCCTCACCCCTATGTGTTTACTTCACAGTTTCAGCATCCTTATTTACTTTACTGCTTATGTTCAGGGATTTGTGCTAATTATGTTCCTTCCTTGCCTTTTCTATTGTGAATCCCTACCCCTATTCCCTTCTATGTGTTTGAGTTAAGGTTCTTGGCCTGGCGGTACCCTAATTACTGACCAGGCCATAACCTGATCCACAATGGATCCTAACTCCAAAATTGGCTAACAGGCTGGTCAGGGGTGTGCCACATTCCCAATTGCTAGGCATGACCACCAGCCTGCCATGGCTCTCCCAGATTCCCCCTCTATGCACTTACACTTATTCTTATACCCTTAAGTTCTGCCCCTATCTTATGAGCCTTGCTTTGGGACCTTGAGTTCCCTCTGAACTTGGACATCTGAGGGCTCGCATTTCCACACTGCACTATGATCTTAATTCTGCAATGTGTTTGGGGTGTAAGCACTGCCCGGAGCCCTTTGAGACTCTTGGGAACTTTGACACATCCCAAATGTGAGAAAGGCTTTTGGAAATCTGATCCTGAAAGTTGGTTTATCTCATATTGTTGGACTTTGAGTCTGAATTAGGCTGTTTGGATGTAGCTGGAGCTTCTGATGTAAATTTACTTTTCTTTTCTGATTCATTTGGGTCTGTAATAATTTGTAATAACAATTAGGGATGGCTAGTGGAAAGGGATGGGGATGAATGCATGCCAAGGGTAGAAAACTTGCCTATAGGTTATTTATAATTTTCGCATTTTTAAAACTCATGCCTACAAGTTTTTCTACATCTTAGAAATTATGCCTATAAGTTCTGCATATAGAAATCATGATCTTAGGTTTCTGCACATCTGCATCGTAGAAATTACGCCTTAAGTTTTTCTGCATTCTGCGTTTTAGAAATTATAAGTCCTGCACTTCTGCATTTTTGAAATTATGCCTGTAAGTTCTGCATATAGAAACCATGATCTTAGGTTTCTGCACTTCTGCATATACATGCCATTAGGCAAACAATCATAGGTTTAATAAATAACCAACTTCACTCTAGATACCATGCCTATAGGACTCTTGCATTTATGTAATCGTTTAAAACCAATTACGCTTAGAAATCATGCCTGTAGGAATAATCAACTGAACCAGCTTCGTCTATTTCATCTACGAGTCTAAAATCAGTCATAAGGTCGTCAAAATCTGCAGATCTTTCGTTTATATAACCAGCAACCTTTTCCCTAAAATCAGTACGCTCTGTTAGATGTCATGCCTATAGGTCTCACTTAGGCAAACTATTAGGTAATTAATTGCGTCAATTTTGATAAACTACATCCAGACAAGGCTAATTCGGACTCCTCATCTGAGAAATATGTGATGAATCAGCCTAGCCTACGCTTTTAATTTAATTCAGACCAAACCAGTATTTGAAGTCATGCTATATTTGCTCTTTTAAGTGAGGAGGCCTGTGTGAGCCTTAATTGCTATTTGTTTCCCCTAACTGTTTATGTGTTTTTTGCTTGCCGCCTAGACTTTTATCCTTTTGAAATTCCGAAAAGCCCCAAATCCCCTCCCTTTGGGACTAGTAGTCTCAATGCCTCCGGGACTGATAGCATTGGGACGGGTTATAGCATGCATTATGTAACGATACTATCCCGCGCTTTAATACCTTAACGGGGTGGGAAGGGTAGATATGGATATGATGACCGGTGCGATAATACCTCATGTAGCCCCTCTTTGAGGAGTGATTACTGGGTATTGCATTGACGTGATCCATATTAATCATAAACCTAGGACCCCCCTCCCTTTTACTTGCTTTCGTCTATCTCTTTTAAATTGTCTAAATCTTTCATAAAATTTTTGCCCTCTTTACCTCTATCCAAGTTTTAATTTATTTGCAATGTTGTATGCGAATCCCTCCTCCTTGAGCCCCTAATTGCTTACTTTATTATGTGAAGTCACAGTTATAGCATGGCCAGTAACCACACTAGCGGATCTTGAGGGGTGCCTAACACCTTCCCCTTGAGATAATTTCAATCCCTTACCCACTCTCTGGTTTTCTAAATCAAAATTCTTCTTAGTGTCCTAATGCACTTAATCATTAGGTGGCGACTCTTCAATTCAAACCCAACTCCCAAAAGGGAACGAGTTGTCCGCCCAAATGTCGTAAACCCGATTTCGCTTTTAGAAAAAGGGGGCATCGACATCTATGCATTGGGGACAATGCATGATTTTTGGTTGGGGGTGGTTAGTCATGTTTTGTACCCTATGTTTTGTGTAAATATTGTACATAAACTCTTTACTCTTGTAGTATAGTTTCATACTTAGCAATGAGTTCCCCTTGGTTTTTCTTCGCCAGGTTCTTTTCCAAGGGTGTAATAGTAGAACCACGGTAGTAGCATGAAATGTTTTGACTTAGTTGGTGTTGATTGTTCTAGCTTCAAGCATGTGATAATTTGTGTAAATACACGGTACCCTTCCTTCTTTTGCGTATATAAAAAAAAAATTTGGTTGGTCATTCTTGTGAATTTGAGGCTCGCTCTTTGACTTTATGCTTATTCAGAATCTTACATATCTTGAGATGAAAGCTTTGAGTTGCCTTGTATTCACTTGAGGGCTGAAACTATGTTAAGTTGAACAATTCATGCATTGTGAGTAAGTGAGGATTTGTATAAATAATGCATATGCTCAACTTGTGATGTCTAGAACATGCCCGGTTGGTTTCTTAGTGCAACTCTCAAGTTAATGATTAGATGCTGAAATGATCTTAGGCTCTCTTTGTGACTACTAACTACTTTTGGCCAAATTGACCTCCCTGGTACATTAATTACCCTAGTTACCCCTGTTGAGACTTTAACATTTCATTGGCTGCCACATTACAAATCCTTACCCCTTCTGTGAAATAATTCCTTCTTTTGAACCCATCCCTCCTTGAACAGGTAAGATATGAGGCTAAAAGCCTAAGTTGGGGGTGTCGTTACAAAGTAGAAATTGGTAAGGTTTACTACTGTGTGTAGAGAAGAAAAAACAACCTCAAAGTTGTGTATATAACGAAATGCAAGCTCCAAAAAGAAAAGAAAAAAAATATATATGTAAAAGAGAGAGAGAGAGAGAGAGAGAGAGAGAGAGAGAGAGAGAGGAGTCTTGTGGAAATTGAAGAGATACTTTGAGGTGGTTCTAGGTCGGTAACTCGTGGTAAATAAGTGCTACGTAGTAAAGGAGCATAATGTATGTAGAGTTCAAGGAGGGTATAGCCACTACATTCAAAAATATTCATCCAACCCGTCCCGAAGCCTACATTATAACCAGTGAAAAGTCCTTAGTGATCTACAGTCAATCATTTTTGAGATAGCGGCAATGTTAAAATAAGGGCAAGCATATGGACTGATACTTGTAGTATGTAGCTTTGGTTCCGAGTGCTAGAGTGTTTTGATTGCATTCCCTGTACATATATGTGGGTGGGGATTTACTTTGTTGTGAGCGCACATGAATTGTAAGATTTAGAAGAAGTTAAGTTCTTAAAGTAGAATACATATGCACTTAGTTGTGAATAGCATTTTGTTATTTTTGTTGAGGCTCTAAGGTCACGAGTTGATGAGTCGAATGGTAGAGTGATAAGTTGTCCTCCAGGAAGGGTAAATAAAAGAAGTTACATGCTTGTTAGCTGTCAATCAAAACCATCTACAGTCATTACTATTTTGTGACATGTCGGAAATAGAAGTAGTATAGAATAGGATAATTTTGCTTTAGTTGCTTGAATAAAAGAAAGAGTTTAAGTTGGGGGTGTTGATGTGCCGTAGAATTTCGGCACATTTGATACCAATTACTTAGATTTTAGCTCATCTTTTAATGCATTTTTAGTTAATTCTTATCAAGTTTGGTTGTTTCGTACTGCATGAGACTTGAAGACCCAAAAATATGGAAAAGAAGTCAAAAAGTCACAAAATGACAGAAATGCTACAAATATGCAACCGCAGAAGTCAAATGCAGACCGCATAATTACCGCAAACTGAAGCAGAGTGTTGGCCAAATGAAGAGAAGAATATGCCGTCCATTATGCGGTCGCATAACACTTTTGCGAGCCGCATAGTGGCCGACAATTCCAATTAAAGAAGCTTCTCAATATGTCTGCGATGGGAAAATGCGGTCGCATAACTGTTATGTGGACCGCATAATTCATCTACGGTGGACTCTTGGGACTGGTGATCTACAGATCGGCGATGCAAAAGAAGATTATGCGGACCGCATACATGGTCTGCGACCATTACGCGGTCGCAGAAGTCATCTGCAGGGGCAATTTTGTCCAATTTTGACCCCGATTTTCAGTCTACTATAAATAGAATAACTAGGGTTTTTTGTGGGGCATTAGTCTGAAAAAGGGCCTACTTTGATAGCATTGAATACTCCATTAATTTGGAAGTTTGTGAAGAGAGAATCTTGCACTTTTGTAAGCTTTATGACTTTCTTTATTGATTTGTTCTTGTATTTTAGCATGAGTAGCTAGTTTTAAATACTAAGGTTGTGGACCCTAAATAGGTGTAATGTTAATGGGTGTTTAACATTGAATATATATATAATGGTTGGTTGATAATTATTCATTTCTTGTGCTTTATTAATGGTTGGTGGTTGCAAACATTAACTTACTCCATCTTATTCTTTCTTTACTTGGAAAAGTGCGTTAGGGTTTGGTAGGAATGAATATCAAGAACTCAAGGCCTTAAATCTTATTTAATAGAATCGCTTGGAAATAAGTGGGTTCTACTTGGCATAAATTGGTTGTTCTTAATTGCAACTCTTTTATATTTGGGAAAATTATAAAGAGTAAATACTACCCATCCCCTTCGCTATGTTGATCCCGGGGTACGTGTTGTAGGGTCCATTCTTTGAATCGATGCAGCGTTACTTGTAATTTTTCTAAGTACCTTGGCATTTATTCCTCTTTTACTTCAAATGTCCTATTGATTTGATTTACTACAAGAAAGGAGTCGCACTTGGCTTCGACCACTTCGACCCCAGGCTTTTGACCAATTCAATACTTGCAATCATGGCCTAATATTCGGCCTCATTGTTAGTCAATTTCAAAATTCCAATAGATTGCCTAACTATGTTACCAGTAGCGGCTTTAACACGATGCCGAGTTCGGACCCCTTTGCGTTCGAGGCACCCTCCGTAAAAAGGGTCCAAGATTCCTGATGAAGTACCCGAGGTTAACAACAATTCCCTTTCGACTTCGAGTATTAAGGTTGGCGTGAAGTCAGCCACGAAGCCTGCCAAAATTTGAGATTTGATGGTGGTTTGGGGTCGATATTCGATATCGTACCCGCTAATCTCCACGGCCCATTTGGCCAAGCGGCCTGAAAGCTTGGGTCTTTGCATTATATTCCTTATTGAGTAAGAAGTTATGACGCATATTGGGTGGCATTGAACAAATGGTTTTAACTTCCTGGAGGCACTTAGCAAAGTGAGTGCCAATTTTTCTAGGTGAGGGTACCTTGTTTTGGCCTCGTCCAGAGTTCTACTAACATAATAGATAGGAAATTGCGTACCTTCCTCTTCCCGGACCAAGACTCCACTTACCCCTATCTCGGATACCACCAAGTGCAGGTACAACTACTCGTCTTCCTTCCGAGTATGGTCAGGGGTGGACTCGAGAGGTACCATTTGAGTTTTTCCAAAGCTTGTTGGCACTCCGGGGTCCATGAAAAGTTATTCTTCTTCTTCAGTAATGAAAAGAACCGATGGCTCTTATCAAAGGATCTTTATATGAATCTTCCCAGGGCGGCTATGCGTCCGGTTAGACTCTGAACGGCCTTGACACTATCCACTGCGGTGATATGATGGCTTTTATTTTGTCGGGATTGATCTCAACCCCTCAGTTAGACACCAGAAATCCAAGGAACTTCCTGGATCCGACCCCGAATGTGCATTTCTCCGGGTTCAACTTCATATTGTATATGTTAGTATGTTGAAGATTTCCTGCAAATATTTCAAATGGTCCTCTCGCAGGGACTTAACTAGCATGTCGTCAGTGTAAACATCCATTGATTTTCCTATTTGTTCTTCGAACATCGGTTTACTAGGCATTGATAGGTGCAACCAATGTTTTTAAATCCAAAAGCATTACATTATAACAATAGGTGCCCAATTTAGTGATAAAAGAAGTTTTTTCTTGATCTCCCGGGTCCATCCGGATTTTTTTGTACCCGAAATAGGCGTCGAGAAAGCTGAGTATCTCGTGCCCGTCCGTCGCATGGATTATTCGATCATTTTAGGCAAAGGAAAAGAGTCCTTAGGGCATACCTTGTTCAAGTCTTTGTAATCTACGCACATTCTTAATTTATTTCCCTTTTTAGGCACTACCATTGCGTTAGCTAACAAATCCGGGTACCTAACTTCCCGAATGGAACCTATTTCAAGTAGTTTGGATACCTCATCTTTGATGAATGCATGCTTGACTTCGGACTAAGGCCTCCTCTTCTGTTTAACCGGGTGGAACTTCGGATCCAAGCTCAGCTTATGAGTGGTTATTTTTGGAAGGATCCATGTCATATCAAGATGGGACCAAGCGAAACAATCTATGTTAGATATAAGTAATTCACTGAGTTTTCTCCTCAGCTCAGGAGTTAACCCCATGCCCAGGTATAACTTCCGATTGGGCAAGTGTTCGATCAATATGACTTTCTCCAGATCCTCGACCGTTGACTTGGTGGCATCGGAATTGTCAGGGGCGATGAATGACCTTGGAACTCTGTAATCATCATCCTTGCCTGCTATTTGCTCCTCTAGTTTGGTCGGGGCCGATGTCAGTGATTTCTATTTAGTTTCTTCCTTCCTAACCGACTCCAGGTTCTTTGATGTCGGGAGTGCGTACATCGGGATCACCTCATCGACTGCGAAAATTGCTTTTGCGGGCGGCTGTTCTCCGTAAACTGTTTTGATCCTTCTTGGTGTGGGGAACTTAAATGCCTAGTATAGTGTCGAGGGTATTGCCTTGATATTGTGAATCTATGGCCTTCCGAAAAGAGCTTTATATCTCATATCCTCTTAAATCACATAGAACTTCGTTTCCTGAATGGTCCGGGCGGTGTTCATACAAGGTTATCTCCCCTTTAGTAGTTTCGCATGCCATGTTGAATCCGTTTAAAACCTGGACTGCGGGCACTGTTTGGTCTTGTAGACCCAGCTATTCCACGACCCTCGATCTGATGATATTGGCCAAGCTACCTGGATCAATTAACACATGCTTAACTCGAGTTCCTTTTTCCCTTGTAATCGATACCTTAGTGCGCTTTAGCATCGATCCCTGGGGAACGTTGACTCCACCAAAGATCATGTTAATGAAGTGCTTAGGTTCCTCTTACTTGGTGTGCTTGTTGGAGTCCCCATTCTTGAAGTGATTTTTGGCTCGATCACTCACAAATTCCCCGAGGTATCCGTTATTGAATAATCGAGCTACCTCTTCTCTCAATTCTCGCCAGTCTTTGTTTCTGTAGCCATGACTGCCATGATACCTGCACATCAGGTTGGGGTCTCTTTGGGCAGGATCAGACTGCAATGGCCGAGGCCACATGGTATCTTTAATGCGTCCGATGGAAGATACGATGCCGACAACATCGATATTGAAGTTGCATTCCGATAACGTCGGTGCCTCCCTAGCCCCGAGTGGCCGGTTGAAACCGTTTTTGCCCATGAGTCTCCGGCTATTATGACCTCGAACATTTTTTTCATTCCTCGCAGAGTTATATCCGTATCTGCCGCCCCTTCGATCCCCGCTATACAGTTGATACTGATCTCTACTTGGTCTTGGTTCATGATCGACGACTCTTTTAGACCTTTCATTAGTTTTGATAGGATATACGGACGCAAAGGGGGCCCCGAGTTGATCGTCCTCGACTCTGTTTTTGATTGGTACCTGTTATGGACGTTGGCCCAAGTTACTGCCAGGTACTTTATCAAATTCTGTTTCAGCTGCTGTGAAGCCAAAGAGCTTTGGGGGTTGATCCCTTGAGTGAATGCCTGAACGGCCCAATTGTCCTTAACTGGCGGCAGGTCTATTCCTTCCATCTGAAACCTCGACACGAATTCCCAAAGAATTTCGTTATCCCTTTGTTTCACATTGAAAAGGTCCGATTTTTTGGTCTCTACCTTGATGGCCCCGGCATGAGATTTTACGAAGGCATCCGCAAGCATAGCAAATGAATCAATGAAATTAGGGAGTAGGTTGTGATACCATATCATTCCTCCCTTAGACAAGGTTTCTCTGAATTTTTTTAGTATAACCAACTCGATTTCGTCGTCCTCTAAGGCATTTCCCTTGATGGTACACGTGTAGGAGGTCACATGTTCATTTAGAACCGTGGTCCCATTGTACTTTGGAATCTCGAGCATACGGAACTCCTTTGGGATCGGTTTTAGAGCTACGCTCGGAGGGAAAGGTTTTTGAACAAATTTTTTGGAATCCAGGCCTTTCAATATCGGAGGTGCTCTTGGGATTTGATCAACTCTGGAGTTATAGGTTTCCACTTTTTTGGCGTTAGCTTCGATCTTCTTTCCCCCGATTCCATCCGCTTTGTTAGTTCCTCAAGCATCTTTATTATTTTGGGGTTTGTCTCGGGTTCAACTTCACCTGGCCTTTCCGTGGTTGTTCATTTCTTCGGGTGTTTTCCCGAGATGGTTCGGGCTCAACTCTACTGGGGGCACGGCTTTGGTTCTGTAGCTGGGCTATTGTCGCCTGTTGAGCTTGTATTATTTCGAAAATCACCAGCAAATTGATTCCATTGCCTTCACCGTCGTGCATAGCCCGGGCTATTGATTGAGCTCCTCCGCGAGCGCTGTTCTCGGGGTCGGTAGGTATGTTTGTGACGATGGCCACATGTGAGTTCGTGTCGATTGGGTCTGCAACCGAAACTTTGTTGGGGTCAACAGGAGGCACCTCGTTGCTGGGCACTATATTGTTATTCTCGCCATGGTGGCCAGATTCAGCATCAACGTTCAAGTGAGCAGATTGAAGGTTTGACATTCTTAAATTGACCTGAAATTAAAATCTCAAAGAACAAGTGTAAAACAGAGTGCGTTATGGAAATTTGTTTAAATTACAACTATTATCCTTAGCCCCACGGTGGGCGCCAAACTGTTTACCCTTAAAAACGGATAACAATTGATGAATTTATACGCAGTTTTAAGGATATGTGGATTAATTCAATACAAGTGATTAATGACATTAGATTAAGCAAATAAAAGACGTAATAAATGACAAAACCAATGAATAAGAATGAGTCCGACTTCGGTTAATGGCTTGACGAGAAACCTGCCTTCGTTTCCGAGCTTGCACTTATAAAGAACTTATGAACAAGAACAACAACTTTGAATAGCTTTCAGAAACAGAAGTATATTACCTTGGTATGCGTGTTATAGTGTTTTTAATGAATAATAAGCTTCCCCTTTATATAGTAGGGGAGTTTCACCCTAGGTACAGTTCTAAGAAAGGTAAAAATCTTCCTTTTCGCTAATCACTAATATTCTGCCGATACAGGCTATGATTCCCGCTGTAGACATGTGATTTTTGACCCTCCTCGAGATTTTACACACTTTAGCATTTAAATAGTTAGTTTAGGTCTAATATCTCTATTTTAACTAGTTTTGACTCTTTTACTTTATTTTATCACGAAAAAAAATTACAAAAATATTTTCTTTTATTTAGCTAATTAATATTTTATTTAGTTAATTTTTATTTATCTACCTTACATAAAATACAAAAATAGTTCCACTTTATTTTTCAGGAATATTATTTTAATTTTACAATGATTTTTCCATTTTATCGTTTAGTATGACATTTGAAAAATACCAAAAATAGTTTTGTTTTAACGGTTAGTTTTATTTAAATAGTTATTTTTCTTAAGTAAGATTAATTAGTATTTTTACTAGTTTATCTTGTTTTCTATATTATTTTTACATACAAAAAGAGAGGAGGGAGTAGAATTAATTTTTCGACTAATTTTTGTCTTGCTTTTAGCCCAATTAGGGCAATCTCCTTAACCCATTAACCCAAAAGCCCAAACCTAGACACCCCTTCAGCATAAGACACAAGCAAAACAAAAGAAAAACCTAAGAGAGGACCCCTAAAAAACAGGACAGTCGTTACCCTCGGCTTCTTCTTCTTCATGGAAACAAAACCAAAAAAACCCTAGACATAAGACTACCAGCTACTGATCATCTGAACCCTCACCCAAAGGACCGCTGCTTCTTCTCCACCCGTTTCCCTCACAACAAACAACCCTATCTCCACCCAAAACCCCAAACCTAATGCCACACTCCTTCGCCGGAGAAGCAGCGAACCAGACGACCCCAGCCCGTCAGAAACGACCTTGAGCCGCCGCATCCATGTTCTGCCACTCTCCGATGCCTAGAAACAGTCAGGCACACATAGGACGGAACCAGATCTGACCGAAAATGTGTAGCTCCGATGACCTTCCATTGAATCCGGCCAAACAGAGTTCGAACCCAGCTCCAAAACTCCCTGAAACTACACCAAATCAGTGTGAAAATCAGCTCGAAATCACTACCTAAATCCAGTCGAATTGAATCTGTTCAAGTCGCCAATTCCGGTCCAGGTGCCTAGTCTGTAGCTCGCTGGAGGATTTTGCTGTTTAGAGCTTTTATTTTCATTGTATCTGCTCCAGAATTTCAGCAATAGAAGGTCCGTTCTTCCATTTCTTCACTGGAAATTTATTCATATGTCCTGTTACTAGCGTGCACAAAGGAATATACATCATGATTCATGGCATGCCAGTTCCTTTTATTGATTTTTGTCTCATTTGTCTCCTTATCTCAACACTGATGAATTCTAAGCTATACGAGTTTCAAGGTAAACTTTTGTCTTGGCTATCTACATCACATAAGTATTGAACAATTAGCTTTGGATCTAAAACCAAGGGAATCGAAGCCTCCAGTCGTTGTATCTCTTCGTTTAAGTCGGGTTTTCTTGAATTTTTCTATTGCTTAATCTTGTTTAATAAAATATGAATGGATACTATCAATGGAATTTGGGGTTTGATTGAAATTTGAAGGGAGACATACAGTCTTAGCTTGGTTAGATCCTTTTGCTAATTGATTTTCGCCAAATATAATTCCAAATAGAAGGAAGTTTCTAAGCGCTAGTTGCTTTAGGCACAATTAATAATGAATCATCGTGATTGTGTACACGTTCGCGTGACATAATTGCGATCTTAAAAATAAAATCGGGGTATGCGTTCGCGCAACTTCGACTAAACTTCCTTAATAATAATAAAGCGTTATTAATTGTGGACATGTACGCATGACATGATTTTTGACGCACCAAACGAAATGAGTACACGTACGCGTGACTCATTTTAGGATAATTTCTTAATTAAAAGAAGTAAATGCTCATAGGTTCTAAAATAAGTAATTAGACAATTTAATTAAGCCAAGTATGATTAAAGCGACCGTGCTAAAACCACGGAACTCGGGAATGCCTAACACCTTCTCCCGGGTTAACAGAATTCCTTACCCGAATTTCTGTGTTTCGCAGACTGTAAAACAGAGTCAAACTTCCTAGATTCAGGATTTTAAATCAGTGACTTGGGACACCATAAATTATCCCTAGTGGCGACTCTGAATTTGAATAAATAATCCCGTTTCGATTATTGTCACTTTAATTGTAAAAACTCCCTTATACCCCTTCCGGGGTAGAAAAAGGAGGTGTGACAGCTGCTCTGGCGACTCTGCTGGGGAATTCATGAAAAGGGGTATAAGGGTATTTTTCCAATTTAAGTGACAATAGAAACAGGATTATTTATCAAATTCAGAGTCGCCACTTGAGATAATTTATGGTGTCCCAAGTGACCGGTTTAAAATCCCGAATCGAGGAAGTTTGACTCTGTTTTACTGTCCGCAAAATACAAAAATCCGGGTAAGGAATTCTGTTAACCCGGGAGAAGGTGTTAGGCATTCCCGAGTTCCGTAGTTTTAGCACGGTTGCTTTAATCATATTTGGCTTAATTAAATTGTTTAATTACTTATTTTAGGACCTATGTGCATTTACCTCTTTTAATTAGGAATTTATCTTAAAACAGGTCACGCGTACGTGTACCCATTTGTTTGGTGCGTCAAAACTCATGTCACGTGTACGTGTCCACAATTAATAACGCTTTATTATTCTTAAGAGAGTTTAGTCGAAGTTGCGCGAACGCATACCCCGATTTTGTTTTTAAGATCATAATTATGTCATGCAAACGTGTACACAACCACAATAGTATATTAAGCAAGTTACGAATATTCATGTTTAAACTAAGTTTGGAGTTATAAAGGGCCACTAATTGTAAGCTTGTATTGGAAGATAAACTAGGCCCTTGAATATCTGGAAGAACTGGGCCAGGAGTAGGCCCAATATTATCTAAAGATTTTTAAAAGAAAAAAGGGAACTGGGCTCGAAGTTGAGTCCAGGAGTGAGGACAAGGGGGCAGGCGGCCTCGACGGCTTCCATTGGGCCAAGACCAGGCTCAGCTTCTTAAAGATAAGCTCTTTATATTGAAACCCCTTTTTTATATATTAACAGAAAACCTAATGGGTGAAATTGTTGAAGGTAATTAGGTAGACATGGTGGTTCTGATTATTCTAGGATGAATTGGGCCCGCAGAAAGCCCAATAAACCATTTGATCACAATCTTTTAAAGAAACAAAACGCTGACAGTGTTTGGGCCCTGAAATTGAGCCCAGCACATGAGGAAAAGGTCCAGAAACCATGCCAGAGGTGATTCTGACCAGGCCACCCATCTAGGCCAACGCTTGGCCCAATTGCTACTAAGGCCGACTGACCCTCTCGAATATACTTGATAACAATTGCATAAATCTTAGAAATTAAATACTGACTAACCATACCAAAGAGTAATTAAATCAAGGTATGCAAAATGGATAATTAAAATAAATTTACACAACTCTAATCATAATAACTCAGCAATCCTTGTATCTAGTTAATTATCAGTGAGAGCTTCATAAAAAACATTCCAATCTTCTGCTAAGGCAATCTACTCCAGCCCATGTGATTTTGTAATTCCAAAAAAAACAGTACTTACATTTGCAAGGATAGCTACAGAGCTAGCTTGCAAATCTGCATCCAACTTATCACAATCGAAAACAAATGAAACAAACAGTTAGGATTCGAATGATTATAACTTTTCATGATTTCAACACACAAGGAAAAATTGGAGAAAAGACATGCCAATAATTTCTTTCAATGTTATTACAAAGAACTGAAGGTTTACTGAATTACAAATTTACAGCAACAAACAAACAAGAGCCAATAGCAATTCAAAACACCAGAAGTTAAGTCATACTACATGCTCGTAAGTTCATGTTACTAACTTAAATCAGGCTCTTACTACTATTCAAACTACTACAGACTTCACTCAAGCATTGCATAACCAAACCAGAAATTAAAACCATCTTTGAACGTGAACCATTATTAACAAGATGAGGTAAAATAGGTGTGAGTAAACTCAAAACAACATTGCAGACCAAACAAACAACACTGAAAAGACTTGATTCTCATATTGCAGACCAAACCAGAGATTGGAACAACTAAACATATTAATCTTTAGTAATCAAACACAAGTGTAACATAGAGAAGATCATATTTTCATTGCATTAATTCAAAATAGAATAGGATAGGTGAGGGTTTACATACCTACAAGCAGAAATAACAGCGAAAGACCAAACAGAAGTATAAAACACAAGAATGAAATCAGCTACTGGGTACAGCAACGAAGAACAGCAGTAGTAAACAATAGCTTCACTGTTAGGCCATACTGAGCTCTAGAACACAGAAAATCGCAGAGAAAGTTTCTATGTTTTTGCTCAAGAAGATCAGAAGAAAATAGAATTAGCTCCTAATGACAGTAGTTGAACTTCTCTCAGTGTTTTTTAGGGCTCGAAATCTCTGCCTAAAATGAGTGAAGAAAGGCTCTATTTATAGGCATCCAAAATGCCATGTGCTGAAAAAGAATCAGGGAATTATTCCCTTCAGCCACAAAAGGCATATTTTAACAAACTTGGACAGCTGGCTGTCGCTCATTGGATTCAGCTTTTTATGCTAACCAAATGAGGCCAGCTGCCCCTATTCTAGAACCTTCCACCATGGTCTTATCATATTTCATACTTACCCACCCTTCAAACAAACCCCTTAAGTTTTCTTTTGTTCATTTAACCCCCTAGAAGTATCTACTGATTTACAAATCAAGGCAAACAAAGACCAGGCCAAAAGGAATTAGAGTCCAGATCCAAATGACAACAGAGTTGAAATAATACATTTTAAGCCCTAAGATTGACCTAATCAGTAAATAAGAGTGCTCATCTAATTAACCCTAAGCAAAACTGGATGTAAACGACTAATACACCTAAACAGTAATCAAACCAGAATTAAAATGAAATTGCAAAGAAAACCTAGAAATTAACCTACTCTGTTTGCAAATTAAACAATTAAACAACTAATTTTTGACAGCTAACCAAAACAGACTGAACGACTTGTTAATCAATCTTGAGTAAAGTTATTCTAATTAACACAAAACAAGCACTGAATCATAGGCATAAGATAGAAATAACGGATGAATCATTTTATGTATCAAACCTAAAAGTGAACCCTAATTAAACTAAATTCATGCAATTGAAGATAAACTTCAAATACTGAAATTCCAGCATGCTTTAATTAACCTACTAAATAGAAGCAACTAAACAAACAAAAGAAAAGAAAACCTAAAGTTGCAAACCTAAAACATGCGGCTAGAAGAAGCAATTAAACATGAAGAAGAACAACAAAAAGATAAAATAAACAGAAAAATGAAAGAAATTACCTAAGCTCATTATAAAACTAGATCAGCTATGAATTTGACCAAGCTTCAACGGGGTAAAATGAATTTGAACTACCATTAATCGATTGTTCTCAACAAGAACAGTAGACTAATGGACGTTTTGGGTCCAAACACACCAGAAATTGACCGAAAAATCAGAAGAGGGAAAGGTTAGGGTTTTGTGGATCTCAGATTTAAGATTCGAAAAATTTGGCTGGGATTTTTAGGAAATCAAGGGTAGGACAGTGGTGAGGGAAAGTTGAGGGTCCTATGGTGTGAGTTTGGGGTTGTTTGGGCGACTTAGGGTTTTTTGGTTTGGATTTCAGATCTGGATTTGACGAATTTTGATAGTGTTTTGGGGAAAACTAGCGAGGGATTTGGAAAGAGGGGGAAATGAGGATTGCATGGTGCTATTGTGGCTGGATTTGGGGTGTCGCCGCCGCCGTGGGACGATTCCCGATGGCAGAAGGCGGCGGAGACGATGAAGGATTATAAGGCGGCTAGGGTTATGTGTTTAGAGAGAGTTTGAGAGAAGAATAAGCTGGGGTGTTTAGGGTTTGGGGGGTCCGTTCGGACATATTTAAGGGAAAAGGGGGGTAGTTCCGGTTCGTTAAATCATCAGGGACGATGGGCTAGGATTAAACGATGCCAAATGACGTCGTTTTGGTTAGTTAGGGGTGCTGGACCGGGCATGGGATTGGGCTTGGCGGATTTTGGAAGGGAAGGGGGTTTGGGCCATTAGTTTTGGTCTTATGGGTGGCCCAAGCCAAAAAATCAGTCTTTTCTTTGTTTTTCTTTCTTTTCTCTTTTTTTTTTCTTTTTCTCTTTAATCCTAACTAAATTAATTAAATCCTAAATTTAATCCTAAATTATTTTAAATTATAAAGTCATGCTAATTAACTTTTTTGTAATATTTACAAAATTAGTTGATCCTCAATTAAAGAGGAGAAAATTACTAATTTAGCATTAAAGGATAAAATCTAAAATGAAAGATATTTTTTGTGATTTTCATTTTAATAAAAATTAATTAACCAAATTAATCCTAGAACACGAACACACAACCTAGTATGCAATGCATGAAATTTTGATATTTTTTGGGTATTTTCTATGCATTAATGCATGCAAAAATGCAAGTAAAAATGCAAACATTTGAACAAATATTCCTAAAAATTAAAATGACCTAAAAAAATCTATCGTGAGATTCTGTAGGAGTATTTTGGGTCGGGCAAAAATCACGTGCTCACACGCGCCGTGACATCCGGTTAGGCACGGACATCATGGCCCTTTGTTAGTCGTGTGTGGTTGTTTGGTAATGCTCTCCGAAGTCTTGGGACTCGAACTGGACCTGGGAGATGTGGTCTCGACAACTCCGAGGGTATGTGTCTAGCTCGGGCCCTGATACGGGAGGCTCCTATTTTTTATTCTGATTCCTTACGGTCATGTTCCTGCTCCGTTTGACTTATCGGGAAATCGAGGTGTTCAGTGGTCCCGGTTTTACCCATATACACCTGTGACGACCCAAAGGGTCATCATCTGTTTTAATTGAATTTTGTGTCCCCGAGGCCTTGAAAACCTCATTTAGAGTTGCCTCGATTTGCGTGCACAGACCGGACGCGTAGCCGAAAAGCTTAAATATGAAATTCTGTGAAAAATGCTAAGTTTTGATGTTAAAATGGATAAATTTGACTTTGGTCAACATTTTGCGCAAACGGACGCAGACCCGTGATATGACGGTCCCGGGGGGTTCGTAGGAAAATATGGGACTTGGGCGCATTGCCCGGAATCAAACTCCGAGGTCCCGAGCCTGAGAAATGAGTTTATTAGAAAAATTGTTTTCTGGAAATGTTTAAGAAAATTAGAAATGAAATCTGATTAGAAAGCGATGGTATCGGGACCGTATTTAGGTTCCAGTGCCCGCTACAGGTCTTATATATGTTTTAAGTCCTTCCTGGGAAATTTGGTTGAAAACGGACGCCGTTTGACGTGATTCGGACTTGTATTTCTAAATTTGAAACTTGATGAAGTTTGAGGAAAAATTCATGATTTTGAGGTTTGATTCATTGTTTTTGAGGTTATTTAGGCGATTTGATCGCACGGATAAGTTCGTATGATGTTGTTGAGTTAGTACATGTGTTTGGTTAGGAGCCCCGAGGGCTCGGGTGTGTTTCGGAGGTGTTTCGGAATGGTTTAAGACTTATAAAAAATTGCAGGTTTTTGCTGTTCAGTGCCCAGGGATTTTGTTCATCGCGTTCGCGTGGGACCTCTCGCGAACGCGTAAGGCAAAAACCCCAGGAGTTCATTTTCTTCTTCGCGAACGCGAAGCTGAGGGGGGTAGACCCTTCGCGAACGCGTCCCTCCTCTCGCGAACGCGTAGGGTACAGGGGGAAGGGCCACCAGTTTGTTCTTCGCGAACGCCTCTCTATGCACGCGAACGCGAGGCTTGAGGAGATTACTCTCGCGAACGCGAGCCCCAGTACGCGAACGCGAAGGTCTGTGGACCTGACTCATCACGAACCCGTGAGTCTGTCGCGAACACGATGAAGGATTTTGCCAGTTATTTTAAGTTCCAAAAACAGAACCCATTACGGGATTTCTCAAATTTTTACAAAACTTCTTCTTCTCCAAAGCTCCTAGGCGATCCTTGAAGCACTTTTTCATCAAAACCTCTTGGGTAAGTAATCTCCAACTCCTTTTCTTCTATTTTCATCAACATCTAGTGAATTTCTAGGCCTAAAACATATGATTAAGGGTAGAAAATTAGGAATTTGGGTAGAGTTAGGGCTTTTTGATTTTTGCCATGATTTTTGCCGGAATTTTTGCCATGATTACTGTAAGCTGTATATTTGGAACCGGTTGCACGCCGCAACATTTTTATTTATGTATACATATATGGATCGGGTTGCACGCCGCAATAGATATATTATATTTATTTGATAGGGTTGCACGCCGCAACAATTATATATATACATATGGATCGGGTTGCGTGCCGCAACAGTAGTGTTATTATATTGTGTTAGATACTGTACTGTTCCTTCATATTTATTGTTTCTGCTAAGTTGAATTGTTTCCCCGAGGCATGTACCCCCTCCCTTTTAACTGCTCATTACTTGTTTATTTTTCTGCAATATATTATATATCCGTACAGGTTTATCTGGAGTCTGGTCCTAGCCTCGTCACTAATTCACTGGGGTTAGGCTAGGCACTTACCAGCACATGGGGTCGGTTGTGCTGATACTACACTCTGTGCACTTTTGCACATATCCAGGTATTGGAGCAGCATACGGTGCGCAGCAGTAGTTCAAGAGCCAGCCTTCAGTCCACGAGATCCCGAGGTAGTCCTGCAGGCGTCCGCAGGCCCGGCATCTCTTCTATCTATTCTGATGCACTGTTTCCTTTTGTATCCGAGACAGACTTTATTCCTTGTTTCAGACAGTTGTATGTAGCACTCTTAGATAGTCCGTGAATGTTGTGTGACGACCTGACCCGTTGTCTCATGTATTACAGCCCCGTTTCCCCCATTTACTGCTTCTTCATGTTTCATTATCAGCAACGAGTGAGTTATAGTTGAATTGAATTGGTTTGGATAGGAAATGAGACACTTAGTCTTTTTAAGGAAGGCTTAAGTTGGAAAGGTCAACCGGACGTTGACTTATGAGTTAGAAGGCTCGGATGTGATTTCCGGTGATTCGGTTAGCTTCGGGGGATGATTTGTGACTTGGGAGTGCGATCGGAACTGATTTTGGAGGCCCGGTGTAGAATTAGGCTTGAATTGGCGAGGTTAGTATTTTGGCGAATTCCGGTGGATGGGTGAGAATTTGATCCGGGGGTCGGAATGGAATTCCGAGAGTTGTTGTAGCTTCGTTAAGTGATTTTGGATATGTGTGCAAATTTTCAGGTCATTCGAACATCGTTTAGTCGGGTTTTTGATCAAAAGTGCATTTCGGAAGTTCTTGAAGAACTTAGGCTTGAATCCGATGTGAATTGATGATTTTAGTGTTGTTAAGTGTGTTTTGATGATTGGAGCAAGTTCGTATGATGTATTGGGATATGTTGGTGCCTTCGGCTGAGGTCCCGGGGGCCTCGGGGTGAATTCGGGTGGTTAAACGGAGAATTCGGAGTTTGTTGCATGTTTGAAATTTGCTGGTTCTGTCATTTCCGCATCTGCGGAAAAGGGACGGCATAAGCGGTTCCGCAGATGCGGCGTATTGGTCGCAGAAGCGGTCCTTGAGGGAACAGGGTTTTCCGCAGAAGCGGACGTGGATCCGTAAATACGGCGACCGCAGAAGCGGTTCTAGACCGCATAAGCGGTCCGGGGGAATTTAAGTGAGATCGCAGAAGCGATCGTTTGGTCGCATATGCGGTGACCGCAGGTGCGGCATATTAACCGCAGAAGCGGAAAAACGGTCTAGGTTTAAGTGAACAGTGGTTCACGAATTGGAAAGAGAAGAAAAATATTTTGGACTTCGGCTTAGGCGGTTTCTTGGGCGATTTTGAAGAGAATTCGAAAGGGCTTCATCAGGTATGAATATTGGACTCGGATTATGTTTATATAGTGTAAAATCATGGATTGAACACTGAAATTTAAGGGATTAAATGCTAAAAATGGAGGTTAGGGCTTGAAACTTAAGAGAGCTTAAATTGATGATTTGAGGGGTCAAATGGACTCCGATTCTTGTGAGTTTGATATGTATAGACTCGTGGTGAGATAAGGATCATTTTAATGTAAAGTTTTCTGGATTTCGAGAAGTGGGCCCGGGGCTCGGGTTTTGCTAATTTTGCGATTTTCGATATTTTTGAGTCTTTTCGATTGGGTTATGTTTCTTTGGCACATTGTAACGTAATCGTTGTGGTTTTGGCCAGATTCGACGCGCGAGGAGGTCGATTCGAGAGGAAAGGGCATTGCGATCTAGTCTTCGGCCGGCTAGAGGTGAGTAATAGATGTAGATGATGACCTGAGGGTTTGAAACCCCGGTATGTCACATTGTGACGCTATATTGAGGCGAGATACGTACTCTATGACGAGTGCGGGGTCGATTGTGACTGGGGATTGTGACCTAGTCCGTTCAGATTGATGTTCGTACTGTGTTCTTGACTAGAAATTATTTGGTAATCATCCTACTTGGATTTTATGAATAATGTTTGGGGCTTTGTGCCTATCATGTGCATCCTTCAGGGATCCTTATCACTGCTTCCATGATGCTTAGCATATTTCATGATATCAGTCCTGAGTTAGACACTGCCTCGAAATATTTAGTAAATAAATAAAGGTTTAAACACTTAGCTCTATAATTCCTAATAATTGAAACTAAAAATGAACAATTTGATTGTGCCCGAGTGGCTTGCATGCATATATATATATGGACTGACTGTGGATCGGGCTGCACCGCCGCAGCGAATGCTACGATGATATTGCGCTTGGGCTGTAGGAGCCCCTCCGGAGTCTGAACCCCCACAGTGAGCGCGGGTACCCAAATGGATCGGGCTGTGCGCCGCAGCGGTCATGTGCATTGCATTGCATTCATGCATTTATACCTATTTGTCTTACTTGTCCTAGTACTGTTGTTGTTCCACCGTTTTATGTGTTGAATCGCTTATTATAGCTTTATATTGTAATATTTTGGAATTTCTTACTTTCAGACATTATATATGTTTATTACTCACTGAGTTGGAAGTACTCACTTTACTCCCTGTACCTCGCGTGCAGTTGCAGGTATCGTTCACCCGGTAGCGGGTTATTAGCGGATTGAAGGTATTGTTATTGTAGCTGAGCAAGGTGACCGCTAGCCTTCGCGGCACCGGATGTTGTCTTTTGTTTTTCAGAAATTTTACTTGTATATATTTATTGGCCTGTAGTTATGTTAAGGATTCCTTAGATGCTCGTGACTTGTGACACCCTGGTCGGGTAGTAATTAACAGTTTCTAATGCCATTAAGTTGTATCTTCTATTCATTTATGTTTAATAATTGTTAGTGAAAGGATTTGGGTTAGTTGGCTGGCCTTGTCTTCACGAGAGGCACCATCACGACCGGGTATGGGAATTGGGTCGTGACATGTTGTGACACCAGTTCTAGGTAGAGGCATATGTGGATTTTCCTTATTATTTTGGTTTATTTCGTTTAAGTCTTCCGCCAAATTACGAATTCCGCTGTTATTAATTATTTATATCCTTTTAATTAAATTGGTAAAAATGGATTTAAAACAAAAGTATTTATGGATTCTAAATATGTGTCTTGCCTAGCTTCTACGAGTGGGCGCCATCACGACTCCCGAGGGTGGGAATTCCGGGTCGTGACAAGTTGGTATCAGAGCTCTAGGTTACATAGGTCTCACAATTCACGGACAAGCACAGTAGAGTTTGAGGGATCGGTACGGAGATGTCTATATTTATCCCCAGAGGCTACAGAGTTAGGAAAAGTTTCACATTTGTTCTTTCTTGTCGTGCAGTTTGCCTTCTCAATGCTAATTGAATATCTACTCTATTCTTTCGAAGATGGCGAGAACACGCGCTTCCTCATCAACTGCTCAGCACCGCGAGCCCCCAGCAGCAGCACCCACTAGGGGCAGAGGGCGAGGTCGAGGCTGTGCTAGAGGCCGAGGTAGGGGCAGAGCTCAGCCCCGAGCAGCAGCACTAGTGGCGGAGCCTCAGGTTGATTTTGACGAGGAGGTTCCGGCCCCAGCAGTTCCGGTGGGCCCAGCTCAGGTCCCATAGGGGTTTATTGCTACCCCTGTTCTTCAGGATACTCTAGTCCGATTGGTGGGCCTCATGGAGAGTGTCACCCGTGCAGGCTTGCTTCCTGTAGCACCAGCCACTTCTCAGGCTGGAGGAGCCCAGACTCCTGCTACTCGTACTTCGGAGCAAGTAGCTCCCCAGATTCAGACTCCAGCAGTTCAGCCAGTTGGAGCAGCTCTGCCGGGTGTGGTAGCCCAGGCCGGTGATGGAGCAGCCATGTCTGCCGATGCTTTGTGGAAATTGGACAAGTTCACCAAGCTCTTCACTACTACCTTCAGCGGTGCATCTACCGAGGATCCTTAGGATTATCTGGATAGCTGCCACGAGGTTCTTCGGAACATGGGTATTTTGAGACCAGTGGGGTTGATTTCGCTATATTTCGCTTGTCTGGATCCGCCAAGACTTGGTGGAGGGATTATTGCTTAGCTAGGCCAACAGGATCACCAGCCTTGACATGGGAGCAGTTCACACAGCTATTTCTGGAGAAGTTTCTCCCTATTACTCAACGAGAAGCCTATCGGAGGCAGTTCGAGCGCCTTCAGCAGGGATCCATGACAGTCACCCAGTACGAGACCAGGTTCATTGATTTGGCTCGTCGTGCTCTTATTATACTTCCCACTGAGAGGGAGAGAGTGAGACGGTTTATTGATGGACTCATCCAGCCGATTCGTCTTCAGATGGCCAGAGAGGCTGGGAGTGAGATATCTTTCCAGGAGGCGGCCAATGTGGCCCGGAGGGTTGAGATATTATCACAGGGGAGTGGTCATAGGGCAGACAAGAGACCTCATCAGTCAGGCAGATTCAGTGGTGCCTCGTCTGGAGGCAGAGATTCGTATGATAGGGGTCATCCTTCTAGGCCTTTCCAGTCAGCACTCCAGGTTTCTCACGGTGCCTCAGGTGGCCGTGGTTCTCGCGGGCAGTATTCTGATCAGCAGTCCCACAGTGCACCACCAGCTCCTATCAGTGCACCGCCGCTCCAGAGCTTTCGGGGTGGTCATTCAGGCCGCCAAGGTCAGTCTCAGTTTCCTCAGCCGCAGCATTCAGGTGGATGTTATGAGTGTGGTGAGTATGGTCACATCCGGAGGGCTTGTACGAGGTTGGTGGGTACTCATTCGCAGCAGCAGGGTCCCCGTGCTATGATTCAGGCACTAGATGTTCCACAGGCCGCCCAGCCAGCTAGAGGCGGGGGTAGAGGTGCTAGAGGGGGAGGTAAAGGATTTAGAGGTAAAGCTCATACCGCTAGAGGTGGAGGCCAGCCAGCCGCAGGCCGTCCTAGAGAGGTAGATCAGAGTGGTGGGGCCCAGCCCCGATGTTATGCTCTTCAGGCCAGACCCGAGGCAGAGGCTTCAGATGCGGTTATTACAGGTACGGTTCTGGTTTGTGATAGGGATTCTTCAGTGTTGTTTGATCCGGGGTCTACGTATTCGTATGTGTCATCTTATTTTTCCCCGTATTTGGTCATGCCTAGTGATGCATTGGGTATTCCTGTTTATGTGTCTACACTGGTGGGTAACTCTATTGTGGTCGATCGAGTCCATCGTTCTTGTGTTGTGGTGATTGGGGGTCTTGAGACTCGTGTAGATTTGTTGCTTTTAGACATGGTTGACTTTGAAATTATATTGGGGATGGACTGGTTATCACCTTACCACGCTATCTTGGACTGTCATGCCAAGACTGTGACCTTAGCTTTACCGGGTATGCCTCGTTTAGAGTGGAGAGGGACTCCTGGTCATTCTACTCGGAGTGTTATATCGTATGTGAAGGCTCGGCGTATGGTCGAGAAGGGGTGTTTGGCCTATTTAGCCTATGTTCGTGATTCTAGTGCTGAGGTTCCCTCTATTGATTTTGTGCCCGTTGTTTATGAGTTTCCTGATGTTTTCCCTTCAGACCTGCCGGGTATGCCACCCGACAAGGATATTGACTTCTGCATTGATCTGGTTCCGGGCACTCAGCCCATTTCTATCCCGTCGTATCGTATGGCGCCGCCTGAGTTGAAAAAGCTAAAGGAACAGTTGCAGGATTTGCTCGAGAAGGGTTTCATTAGACCCAGTGTTTTGCCTTGGGGTGCGCCGGTGTTATTTGTCAAGAAAAAGGATGGGTCAATGAGAATGTGTATTGATTACCGGCAATTGAACAAGGTTACAGTCAAGAATAAGTATTATCCGCTGCCGAGGATTGATGATTTGTTCGACCAGCTTTAGGGTGCCAAGGTATTTTCCAAGATTGACTTGCGATCTGGCTACCATCAGTTGAGGATTAGGGCATCCGATGTCTCTAAGACAGCTTTCCGCACTCGGTACGGGCATTATAAGTTCTTGGTTATGTCATTCGGATTGACAAATGCCCCAGCAGCTTTCATGGACTTGATGAATCGAGTGTTCAGGCCTTATTTGGACTCGTTCGTGATAGTCTTCATTGATGAGATATTGATCTATTCACGTAGCCAGGAGGAGCACGAGCAGCACCTTAGAGTAGTTCTTCAGACTCTAAGGGATAGTCAGTTATATGCAAAGTTCTCCAAGTGTGAATTCTGGTTGGGTTCAGTTGCATTTCTGGGTCATGTTGTATCAGCAGAGGGTATTCAGGTGGACCCAAAGAAGATTGAGGTGGTCAAGAACTGGCCTAGACCAGCATCAGCTACATAGATCCGGAGTTTCTTGGGATTGGTAGGCTTCTATCGACGGTTCGTGGAGGGGTTTTCATCTATTGCAGCCCTGATGACCAGATTGACCCAGAAGGGTGCCCAGTTCAGATGGTCGAATGAGTGTGAGGCGAGCTTTCAGAAGCTAAAGACAGCTCTGACTACGACACCGGTGTTGGTTTTGCCCACAGGTTCAGGGCCTTATACAGTCTATTGTGATGTTTCCCGTGTTGGGCTTGGAGCAGTGTTGATGCAGGATGGCAAAGTCATTGCCTATGCTTCGAGGCAGTTGAAGATTCATGAGAAGAACTATCCGGTTCATGATTTGGAGTTGGCAGCCATAGTTCACGCATTGAAGATTTGGAGGCATTATCTGTATGGCGTGGCATGTGAGGTGTTCACGGATCACAAGAGTCTTCAGTATTTGTTCAAACAAAAAGAGTTGAATTTGAGGCAGAGAAGGTGGTTGGAGTTGTTGAAAGATTATGATGTCACCATTCTATATCATCCGGGGAAGGCCAATGTGGTGGCCGATGCATTGGGTAGGAAATCAGCCAGTATGGGCAGTCTTGCTTATATTCCGATCGGTGAGAGGCCGCTTGCTTTGGATGTTCAGGCTTTAGCCAATCAGTTCGTGAGGCTGGATGTTTCTGAGCTCAGTTGTGTGTTAGCTTGCACGGTCGCTCGTTCTTCATTATTGGAGCGTATCCGTGATCGGCAGTATGATGATCCCCATTTGTGTGTCCTTAGAGACACGGTGCAGCGCGGAGATGCCAGGCAGGTCACCTTAGATGATGATGGAGTTTTGAGATTGCAGGGTCGAGTATGTGTGCCTAATGTGGATGGGCTCCGAGAGTTGATATTGGAGGAGGCCCATAGCTCCCGGTACTCTATTTATTCGGGCGCCGCGAAGATGTATCAGGACTTGCGGCAGCATTATTGGTGGCGTAGAATGAAGAAGGATATCGTAGCATATGTGGCTCGTTGTTTGAATTGTCAGCAGGTTAAGTACGAGCATCAGAGGCCTAGTGGTTTATTTCAGAGGATTGAGCTTCCCGAGTGGAAGTGGGAGCGGATCACTATGGACTTCATTACTGGACTTCCGCTGACTCGGAAGAAGTTCGACGCAGTATGGGTCATTGCTGATAGGCTGACCAAGTCAGCACATTTCATTCCTGTGGCAGTTTCCTATTCTTCTGAGAGGTTGGCTGAGATCTATATTCGGGAGATTGTTCGCCTTCATGGTGTGCACGTATCTATCATTTCGGACCGGGGTACGCAGTTTACCTCGCGCTTCTGGAGAGCAGTTCAGCGAGAGTTGGGCACACGAGTTGAGTTGAGCACAGCATTTCATCCCCAGACGGACGGACAGTCCGAGCGGACTATTCAGATTTCGGAGGATATGCTCCGAGCTTGTGTCATTGACTTTGGAGGTTCGTGGGATCAGTTCTTGCCTTTAGCGGAGTTTGCCTACAACAACAGCTACCAGTCGAGCATCTAGATGGCTCCTTATGAGGCTTTATATGGTAGGCGTTGTCGGTCTCCGGTTGGATGGTTTGAGCGGGGGAGGCTCGGTTGTTGGGTGCGAATCTGGTTCAGGAGGCCTTGGACAAGGTCAGGATCATTCAAGATAGGCTTCGTTCAGCTCAGTCCAGGCAAAAGTGCTATGCATACCGCAAGGTTCGAGATGTGGCTTTTATGGTTGGTGAGCGGGTATTGCTCCGAGTGTTGCCTATGAAGGGCGTGATGAGATTTGGGAAGAAGGGCAAGCTTAGCCCTAGGTTCATTGGCCCGTTTGAGATTCTTGATCGAGTGGGAGAGGTGGCTTATAGACTTACATTGCCACCGAGCTTATCAGTTGTGCATCCAGTGTTTCATGTGCCCATGCTTCGGAGGTATCACGGCGATCCAGCCCACGTGTTAGATTTCAGCACTGTCCAGTTGGACAAGGACATTTCTTATGAGGAGGAGCCGGTGGCTATTCTAGACCGGCAGGTTCGTCAGTTGAGGTCGAAGAGTTTCCCTTCAGTTCGTGTTCAGTGGAGAGGTCAGCCTCCTGAGGCATCAACTTGGGAGTCCGAGTCCGATATGCGGAGCCATTATCCTCATCTTTTCCCCGACTCAGGTACTTCTTTCTTCTATCCGTTCGAGGACGAACGGTTGTTTTAGAGGTGGAGAATGTGACGACCCAAAGGGTCATCACCTATTTTAATTGAATTCTGTGTCCCCGAGGCCTTGAAAACCTCATTTAGAGTTGCCTCGATTTGCGTGCGCAGTCCGGGCGCGTAGCCGGAAAGCTTAAATATGAAATTCTATGAAAAATGCTAAGTTTTGATGTTAAAATGGATAAATTTGACTTTGGTCAACATTTTGGGCAAACGGACTCGGACCCGTGATTTGACAATCCCGAGGGGTCCGAAGGAAAATATGGGACTTGGGCGTATGCCCGGAATCGAATTCCGAGGTCCCGAGCCCGAGAAATGATTTTTTAGAAAAATTATTTTCTGGAAATGTTTAAGAAAATTGGAAATGAAATCTGATTAGGAAGCGATGGTATCGGGCCCATATTTTGGTTCCGGCGTCCGGTACAGGTCTTATATATGTTTTAAGTCCTTCCTGTGAAATTTGGTTGAAAACGGACGTCGTTTGACGCGATTCGGACTTGAATTTCTAAATTTGAAACTTGATGAAGTTTGAGGAAAAATTCATGATTTTGAGGTTTGATTCATTATTTTTTAGGTTAATTAGGCGATTTGATCGCACGAATAAGTTCGTATGATGTTGTTGAGTTAGTACGTGTGTTTGGTTAGGAGCCCCGAGGGCTCGGGTGTGTTTCGGAGGTGTTTCAGAATGGTATAAGACTTATAAAAAATTGCAGGTTTTTGCTGTTCAGTGCCCAGGGATTTTGTTCATCGCGTTCGCGTGGGACCTCTCGCGAACGCGTAAGGCAAAAATCCCGGGAGTTCATTTTCTTCTTCGCGAACGCGAAGGTGGTGACGCAAACGCGAAGCTGAGGGGGGTAGACCCTTCGCGAACGCGTCCCTCCTCTCGCGAACGCGTAGGCAGGGGGAAGGGCCACCAGTTTGTTCTTCGCGAACGCGTCTCTATGCATGCGAACGCGAGGCTCGAGGAGATTACTCTCCGCGAATGCGAGCCCCAGTACGCGAACGCGAAGTTCTATGGACCTAACTCATCACGAACGCGTGAGTCTGTCGCGAACGCGATGAAGGATTTTGCCCAGTTATTTTAAGTTCCAAAAACAGAACCCATTACGGGATTTCTCAAATTTTTACAAAACTTCTTCATCTCCAAAGCTCCTAGGCGATCCTTGAAGCACTTTTTCATCAAAACATCTTGGGTAAGTAATCTTTAACTCGTTTTCTTCCATTTTCATCAACGTCTAATGAATTTCTAGGCCTAAAACATATGATTAAGGGTAGAAAATTAGGGATTTGGGTAGAGTTAGGGTTTTTTTGATTTTTCTTGATTTAGAACTCGTTTTGGGGTCAAATTTGAAAAACAAATTATATATTCGGGCTCGTGGGTGAATGGATGATTTGATTTTGGTCCGAACCTCGTGTTTTGACCAAGCGGGCCCGGGGTCGATTTTTGAGTTTTTGGAAAGAATGATGGAAAAGCTATAATTAGGCATTGGATTCAAATTGTTAAGCATTATTTGATGTTATGAAGTCATTTATGTAGAGATACAAGTGATTTGGAGCCGAATTCGAATGGAAAGGCGGTTATTGAGGATTGAATTGGCCGTGGAAGTTTGAGGTAAGTGTTTGGTCTAACCTTAGCTTGAGGGATTAGGAGTTGAGTCATATTTGCTATGTGTTTCTTGTGGAGTACGACGTATAGGCATGGTGACGAGTATCTATACGTCGGTGTCGAGCATGACCGTGAGTCTTAAATTGATATTTGTTGTATTCTTGAATAATACTAAGGTTGCAATAGTGAGTAGATCCGTGATTTTGAGCAAAGGCTTAGCTTATTTTCGTAGAAGTTATTTATGAGTTAGAAATGGTGATAATGGAGATGATTAGAAGTTGAATTGAGATTGGTTATAGCGGGTTCTCCCTTGCCGGGTCGAATATACTTGTACTGTTGAGTTCCCTTGCCGGGATAGAGTATTTTATGGTTAATACCTTGCCGGAATTTTTGCCGTGATTACTGTAAGCTGTATATTTGGAACGGGTTGCGCGCCGCAACATTTTTATTTATGTATACATATATTGATCGGGTTTCACGCCGCAACATATATTATACTGGATCGGGTTGCACGGCACAACATATATTATATTGGATCGGGTTGCACGCCGCAACATACATTATATTGGATCGGGTTGCACGTCGCAACAGATATATTATATTTATTGGATCGGGTTGCACGCCGCAACAATTATATATATACATATGGATCGGGTTGCGCGCCGCAACAGTAGTGTTATTATATTGTGTTGGATACTGTATTGTTCCTTCATATTTATTTAGTTTCTGCTAAGTTGAACTGTTTCCCCGAGGCATGTACCCCCTCCCTTTTAACTGCTCATTACTTGTTTATTTTTCTGCAATATATTATATATCCGCACAGGTTTATCTGGAGTCTGGTCCTAGCCTCGTCACTACTTCGCGGGGTTAGGCTAGGCACTTATCAGCACATGGGGTCGGTTGTGCTGATACTACACTCTGTGCTCTTTTTCGTAGATCCAGGTACCAGAGCAGCATACGGTGCGCAACAGTAGTTCAGGAGCCAGCCTTCAGTCCACGAGATCCCGAGGTAGTCCTGCACGCGTCCGCAGGCCCGGCATCTCTTCTATCTATTCTGATGCACTGTTTCCTTTTGCATCCGAGACAGACTTTATTCCTTGTTTCAGACAGTTGTATGTAGCACTCTTAGATAGTCCGTAAATTTTGCGACACCAGTTCTGGGTAGAGGCATATGTGGATTTTCCTTATTATTTTGGTTTATTTCGTTTAAGTCTTCCGCCAAACTACGAATTCCGCTGTTGTTAATTATTTATTTCCTGTTAATTAAATTGGTAAAAATGGATTTAAAACAAAAGTATTTATGGATTCTAAATGTGTGGCTTGCCTAGCTTCTATGAGTAGGCGCCATCACTACTCCCGAGCGTGGAAATTCCGGGTCGTGACAACACCAATGAATTAGTCTCGATACACCAATATGCACTAATTAATCATCAGAACAAAAATGAAGATTTGTTTACCTCGAAATAAAGTTTTTTCAATCTTTAATGATTGAAAACTAGATTAGTGTCTCCTAATATGGCTTTTTTTAAATCTTTTTTAATAATCCGTTCAAAGGAAAAATTAAAAGCTTGTAATTGAATTCAATAAAACTTGTTATATAGGTACAGTAAACAAATACTGCCTAGTAGGAGCAAAATGGACCTAAGAAAACAAAGGATGCTACGCAATTAGAAAAAATAAGGATACATGCCTTTAATCAATCATTTCATAAATTAAACTTCACGCTACTAAGGAAATAGCGATACAAATCTTGAATACAAATACACATCTAAAGTGTTATCATGATAATCACTAAAAAAAAACTCAGCTAAACTAAGCAATAGAAAAATATCAGTCGACCATCTTTCTTCGGAATTATCTGAACAGGTTGATCCTCCCATCCCGTTTATTTTAGCAACTTACCCTAATATCTCCTTAGTAGAACGGAACAACATATGAACTCTTCAGAATACTGGAGAACCAATTGGTGAAGTAACCAAATAAGGGAAGTTGTTCGAATTAAACTTGTTATCTTCAAAATCCCCTGAGCAACTCCCCAAAAAATTATCCATTTGTACTCCAGTAAAATTATTTGCTGAATTTTGTGTATATTCAGGATCAAATAACTCTGAGAACTCTTCAATAAAACTTGGAAGGTCTGTTTGGACATCTTTTGTTGGGCAAGGATTTTCCAAACAAGTAATTGTAGACAAAGGAAGATTTTGATCACCAACTTTTGTAGTATTTGGTACATTATTGTTCATCAACAAATTTTCCGAGGAATTTAATGTTGATGGTATCGATGATTCGAGGTTTTTGTTAGCAAAACCATCAAGAAGAATAGAACTAATGTCATTTGTTGTTGGTAATTTTGTGCTTGCTCTTTGCCATGCTTTTAATATGTCAAGACAAGGAAGTTGATAATAAGGTTGCGAAACGACGTAGTTGTTGTTGTTGTTGTTGCGAGTGTTATTGAAGAGGAATTTAGAGTGATCTTTTGATCTACGAACAAGTCTTGCTTCTGCTTCAAGTCTTGCACTTTCCCATTCAGCCATATGACTAAGGTTTGCAACATACTTAGATTGATCATTTGAGCTACCATTAATGTTGTTTGTGATTTTTGGCTTGTGAGTCATTGGGTCAATGCCCATTTTCGTTAATCTCTTCTTCAAACGTGAGTTCCAATAGTTTTTTATCTCGTTGTCTGTTCTGCTAGGCAAGTAAGCTGCTATTGCTGACCATCTGAATAACAAAGAGAGGAATTAACCATGTTAATGTGGCACAAATTTATCACACATGAAAAATGTTACACAAAAATAAAAGTATATATTATGTAAATTGGGACAGAGACAAAGGTAACTAACAATTTATGACCCCAACCCCATGGCAGAAAATAATGAGTTCTATCATTTACTGTCATTTTTCTTAATTTATTGTCCTTCATTAAATTATTACCTGTTTCCAAGAAGAGCATGAAGCTGAATGATAGTTCTTTCTTCTTGTAAACTGAACTTTCCTCTCTTGATATCTGGCCTTAGATAGTTGATCCATCTTAGCCTACAACTCTTCCCACACCTCTGCAGACCTAAAAAGGAAAAAATTCCAAAATTATAATATGCTAGCATTCCAAAAAATAATTAAGTAAATAAAGTGTACTCTGTAACAGCTTAAACTCTTAGACGAAATGATCATGCAATTCAACTTGGTGATCACACTTTATAAACTACACACACACACATATGTATACCGCTTAGACTAAAAATAGCGGCAGATACATAATATATGTATAATTTATATATAAATATATGTATAATTATGTATGATTAGTGTATAATCTATTTGAAGACTAAACGCGTCCATATTTAATAATGCACGAACTCTTTCTTCTATATCGAGGATCATCAAAATAAACAAGAATACTATTTCGATGGAAAATATCATCTACGGGATTTCAATCGAGACCATGGCTTCAGGGGAAGGGGGAGTTGACTTTAATTAAGACACGTTTTTTCGGATGGACGATATAGATTTTTCGAGATAGTTAATCAGTTTTTTAACTGTAACAGTATACCAGCTAGAAAAAATAAATAGTAAATCTAACCGGCTATTTCTGTAAATAATAGTTACTAATATTATTACCAGCTTTAGCAGGCAAAGCACGCCAGCTACCACAACCATGTTCCTCAATGCAAGACAAGAGTTTTTGGTCTTCTTCTGGTGTCCATGGCCCTTTCTTTAAACCTTCTTTATCACAGCACTTGGACCTTCCCATTTTAACGCTAAGTTAACACAGAGAAAATCAAGAAAGTCTATTATTCTGTCTTTCTTTATGTGGAAATAAGAGAATATGGTATATGGAAATGCCAGTTGAGAGTATATATAGGCAAATGATATATGCAAATGAAGAAATAATAAGTTGTGTGATCAGAGAGTTAGCTGCAATGTAAAATAAATGTTAAAAAGGGTACAAATTCCTAGCTAACATGTGGTAATGATCCCAGCAGCACACTATGTGAAGCTTTAATTACAATATTGGAAATTTTCATGCAGTTATTTTGATTGAACTGCCTGATTCTCTAGTTGGCGGTCCACGAATGAAAATCATCCCAACCGTTCAACAAAATTGCTATCTATAGCTTCTTTTTTTTTTTTTTTTTTTTTTTTGAAAATATCACGGGCTAGCCAGTTTCCATACAGGCAATCGAAAAATAGTCAGCGTTTGAAAAGTCATTGAAAAATAGCTGTTGTTTTGCTGAAACACGGAAAGTTCCAGTATAATATACGGATTATGGAGCTTATGCGTATAATAACTTCCAGCATATTATGTTGGAACTCCAGCACACAGAAAGCTCCAGCATAATATGCGGGATTATAGAGCTCCTGCATATAAACTTTCCGCATATTATGTTGGAACTCCATCACATTATAAAATTCCATCACATTATGCTGGAAGCTCATATGTAAAATTTCGAACTCCAGCATATTATGCTAGAAAGTCATATGTGGTTAGTTAGAAATGATAACTGACGTGTTATTATATGTTAAACTATACTAATAGTGTATAATATTATATACTTTCAATGTTTATAACTTAAACCCATGAAAGCTATTAAAAGCATATATTTTTCTAAATAATAACAAAAAATGAAAATCCTGCTACACTTGTACGTATGATCAATAGTTACGTTATTTGTACATTCAAGTTGAGTAAAGTGATACTCTCTTGCCCTACTTAGTAATTGTAGATACCAATGCAAAGATTGAATTGCTTACACCTTAGACTTATTAGTTATTTTAGTAAGTATTCAAAGACATAGAGGAAGAGAATACACGTTCTTATCCAAAGTAATGAAACAGTCGTCTCTTTAAAAAAGAAACGGAAAAGGGTCAAAACTGCCCCTAGACTATTGGAGTTGGTACAATAATGCCTTCCGTCCATCTATTTTGAAAAAATTGCCCTCACCGTTATCTTTCGGCTCAAGAATTCCCTTACGACTAACGGTCATGTTAGATAAAAAAAATTTAATTAATTTCCACGTGTCATAACGGAAAAAAGGTCAAAACTGCCCCTAGACTATTGGAGTCGGTACAATAATACCCTCCATCTCAAAAAATCTCTCCCCCCCACCCCCTCCACCCTCCCCTTCCTAGCGTGTGTGCGTTCATATTTTTCTTGTTCTTCTCATCCTTTTTTTGACCTTGCACTCTATTTGAATAATCACTACAACCTTGCACTCTATTTGAATAATCACTACAACCAATCATTAAACTTTACTGCTTCATACAATAAGCTCAATCAAGTGTTTATTACAGTCACATTCACCAATAAATCATATTCTCTCATATTCTAAGGCATATGATCTCAAGTATTTCTCTTGATTTAACTGTCTCTTTTTTAAAATTGGCGGTGTTGATATAACTTGAAGAGCATCCTCGTACAAATGGCTTAATTTATGGACATGGTCAGATGTTCAGACTATGGTGAGCCAATGAAGAAAAAGAAGATCGAGGTCCGAGCAGAGAACAAATAACATTGGTATAATCAAAATTGGATGCAGATTTGTCAGGAAATATACAACAAAAAATATTCCAAATGCTCAATGATCATTACTATTGGCAGAAAAATAACTTATTAAACCATAAAATCTTACAATGAAGAATTAACATCAAAGAATACCTGATTTCACTCAGAAAATTGATTTAATAAAAAATGTTAATTTAAAAATTAAATTAAGGCCGAAAAATCTGAGATGAAGAGGAAGATCCGTGGGTGTTGAAGAGTGAAAATCTAAGGCGGAGTAGGTTAATAAGCGGATATGGGGTGAGGTTTTAATTTAAGCCAATAGGAAATTAACACATAATAAATAATAAAAAAAAATTTTAATCAAAATAGGGCTGTTAGTTTTTAGGGTATGAGTGGGCCGAAAAGTTGACGTTAGGGGCATGAATGGGCCAGGTTTTTAACGGTGAGGGCAGTTTTTACAAAATAAGTGGACGGAGGGTGTTTTTATACTTAAGCGAATAGTTTAGGGGCAGTTTTGGCCCTTTTCGGAAAAAGAAAAATCGGTGTCCTCCTTCCTTAAAGGAAGTTATTTAAATAGGAAAAAGGTCATTATTGTACCTGTACTATTAGAATTAATGCACTTTTGTCTCCCGTTTCACTTTACGTTCAATTCTCACCCTACCGTTAATAAAGTTGATATAATTACTCCTAATCTTAACGGCTCGTCGATGTGGCAGCTGACCCCCTCTTTTTTTCCAAGTCAGCCGCCAACTCAGATTTCCATTAAGTTATAAACCCCAAATCGACTCCCAAATTAGATTGACCCTATTTCGCTCCCAAAATTTTGACACGTAACCCGTAACCGTTTGCCCACTAAATAAATAAAATTAACCCGTCTTAAAATACTTTATTCACTTCATTTGGTCGAACCTTCGCTACTTGAAAAAAACGAGAGAACCAAACCGGCCAGAATCCTTGCGTCCAGTGCGGATTTCAAGCAAAGGTAAGAAATTATTCATCTTGATGTTTCTGTTAGTTTTATCTCTTTCTTGTATGTAAGTGAAGTGAAGTTTTACTTGCATTTCAAATCCCTTTCAGATTTATTCTTGGTTGGTTAGGGATTTCAGTTCCCTTTTCTTTATCGATTATTTGAAGCTGATAGGTGTGTATAGCAGTCATAGGGTTTCTAATTTGTTATTTATTGAAGTTAGGGTTTACAGAGTAGTTCTTGGTTGGTTAGGGTTTTCTCTTCTCCTTTCTTTGTCGATAATTTCAAGCTGGTATGTGTGTGTTTTGCTTTTGTATTCACTTGCATGTGGTTTTACATTATTAAACCATAATTTTATCTTTTTGTTTGCATGTGCCTCATCTGGTATTGAAAAGTCTTTTTGGTGGTTTAGAGTTTCAATTTTAACATTTTATGGTCCCAACTTCCTTTGGTTTTTTATAGAAAATAAGTGAATCAGAATTTTAATATTGGCTTTCATTTATTTTTTCTGCATTGTGTATTGGAGGGTGGGGCTGGGACACTTTATTCCCTTGTTACTTTAATACTTTAATGTATGATCCCCCATATTAATGGCTGCATCTATTAGTTTATTAATGTTGACTGACTTATTCAATGTGTGGCTGATTCTATTTTATTTTGTCTTTATGCCTTTATGCCTTTATATGCATCTATTAGTTTATTAATTTTAACTGACTTTATTCTGCAGTATACTAACAATGGTCCTGCTGGATTTGGTATTTCATCATGGTGGAGAGTGGGTCAAGAAACCACTCGGGGCACATTCAAGAAAATTTCTGCACATTAAGAAAGGTTTTGACTCTGACTTGCTTTCCTATAATAATTTAGTGGATGAATATGTTTCTAACTTAAGGTATATAGGAGTCCAATAACTGATAGTTAATGGTCCTTCTGGTACATACTATGAAATAGAAGGTGATTATGGCATTAGGACTTAATTGAACTTTGTGAACAACCAGTTTAATGTTATTAATATATTTGCTATAGAGGAATGTGAGCCAAGTATTAATGTACCTAATATAATCCATCACAATGAGCATGTGATGAAGGTGATAATTGTGATGACAATGAATATGTTGTTTCTTCAAACTATGATTGTGATAGACTAGAGAATCTTTTTAAACAAAATAAGAGAGACATTAATGATAAATTGACTGACTATAAAGAGTTTGATAGGTCAATGACATTCAAAGATATTGCTGAAGCTAGGAAAGAGGAAAGAGATAAATATGTATGCACTTGCAAATGGTTATGTGTTAGAGCAACTTAAAAGTGATCCAACTAGGCTTAGGTACATTTGTGAAGCTGGCTGCCCTTTTGTATGTCACATATCTAGGAATACTTTAGGGGGTCGGGCTGAATTCAGGACCATACATTCTGAGCACACTTGTGAACCTGCACATGAGAATCATAGAGTTAATTCCAAGACCATTGGTGAATGTTATGAATGTTGACAGTTGGTGTTCAGTTAATTACTGTCCATTTTTTTCCCTTTTCAATTTCAGTTTTCCAGTTATCTAGTTATCCATTTTTACGACTGGAATGTAAGTTTTTCAGTTTTACACTTGTTGCTGTCCTTTGTGTCAAATGAATTGGATTGGAAGCAATTAAATGACTTAGTTATTCAACATGCCATTTAGAAATATCAAATATGCAGAACATATACTAATAAGGGAAAGCAACAAATACTACTACACCAAAGAACCTCATACAATAAGGGAAAAAACTGACCAAGAAATACTACGACAACATCATCATCAAATCTGCAGAACATGGCTGGAAAGCAACAAATTCTACTATAGCATCAAATACTACTACAACATTGCTTAATTGACCTAAAAGTCATCTACACATATATAACTCAAAATCAGCAATCTCGACTTTGCAAAAAAGTCACTTCATCGAGGCTGCAAAAAAAAAAAAAAAAAAAAAAACAAGAAACAGTCCCCAAGAAATCATAAGCAGCATCCTTGTCTTTGTAAGTTTATCTTCCAACTTGATGGCTTTATTCACTTCATATTGGTGTATAGCCTTCATGGCAATTACTTCTTCATTCAATCTGTCCCTTTGCATCTTAATCTCATCCATTGACGATGTTACATCTTTAATATTAGTCCAATCACTTTGCGGGAAGATTTTATCTTTTCATTCCCAAAATCCACATGAACTAGGTTGTCAAACATAATTCAAAAAGAACATTTAGCTAATAATTACAAAATTCTAAACTTGTAGATATCATAATTAGAATAAAGTTATAAAAACAAAAAATTAAAACTTAAAATAAAAAACCTTAGGGCTCTGACATTTGTAAAATTTTCTTCCAGGGTTATATGGAGTCGAAGTGAAGTGGTTGGCTATAATGCCACAACGACACCAAATCTGTGATGAACAGCTACCTTGCGACATTTATTAACCAATGGGTGGCAAGAATGAAGAAAAGAGAAATTTTGGGAAGATTTCAGTCGAGCCCTAAGTTCTTAGCATTGGAGTGGCTTTTGGGGGAGAAGAAGAAGACGTTGGGTACGGGTCAAAATTTTGGGAATGAAATTAGGTCAATCTAATTTGGGAGTCGATGTG
This sequence comes from Nicotiana attenuata, assembly GCF_001879085.1. Classification (NCBI taxonomy): domain Eukaryota; kingdom Viridiplantae; phylum Streptophyta; class Magnoliopsida; order Solanales; family Solanaceae; genus Nicotiana; species Nicotiana attenuata. Next base: position 229,470 of record NW_017670823.1, read on the forward strand.
GGGCTTATAACTTAATGAAAATCTGAGTTGGCAGCTGACTTGGAAATAAAAGAGGGGGTCAGCTGCCACATCGACGACCCGTTATGGTTAGGGGTAATTATATCAATTTTGTTAACGATAGGGTGGGGATTGAATGTAAAAGAAATTGGCGACAAACGTGCATTAATTTCAATAGTACAGGGGCAATAATGGCCTTTTTCCCTATTTAAATCTACGATCACATTAACACGTAATCAACAAAAATAAGCCAAATATAATATTTTGAGTAACTTCTGGTAGATAGAATTTTCTTTTTAATTAATAAATCTTATGCTGTACAAATTCAAATTAATAGGACCAATTGGTCACAAATATACTATTGATAATAATAAAAAAAGGGTCAAGCGAAGTAAACAAGGGCAGAGCTAGTCTGTATGTTACAAGTTCAACCGAGCTCAGTAATTTTGATTCAAATCCTATATTTGAATTTAAAAATTCATAATTATAATTTTTTAATTTAGTAATCGATAACTTTAAAAAACTAATATTCCGAACTCAATAACTTCAAATCATGACTTTCCTCTAACAGTACATGTAGAACTAATAAACTTTCAAAGTTGTTGCTCAAATTATTTCTCCTTCTCATATAGGTTCCTAACATAATAATAGGGTCATATTGGTTAATGTAATTGTATGACCCAGGTAAGAAAACCTAGGGTCGAATCAGAAAAGTGGGTCGAAATAAGATCCAATTTTTACTTCAGCCCAAGAATCGCCATGTGACCCAGTAAAAAATCACCACGTCATTAAATTGTAGGCTCACAAGATCTGCTATTAGATGTGAGGGTAATTATATTAATAAAATAATATCGTATGTTTTTTAATAAATAAATAGACGGAGAGTATCTACAAATTATTTAGCAAATAATAAGGACGATTTAGGCACTTTTCCATACAAATATTAATGTTCCCGTCATCACTTTGCTTGTCGGGCATTTGGGTGATTTATTGTACAACCAAAGATGAGATGTACATTTATTTAAGAATCATAAATAGGATTGGGACTCTGACGACATCGTGGGATATCTCATCAACTAACTTTATTGCCAAGTACATTAGCAGTTACTATCCAATATGTCATGCTTACCACAAAAACCAAATTTTTGGATTTGAAGTTTATGAACACTTATAATAATATTAAATAATATTATTTCGTTCATTTTAATTGATTTTTTGGTTATTTTTATATATATTAATAAATTTATCTTTTAACATTAATTAACAATAAAATTTATCTTAATTTGTCCGTTGAGAAATACAAAAAATATTCCTGGGTTTTTTATTCAAAGGGCAACTTTGAAAAAAGAAGTTAATTTCTTTTTGATATGTGAAAAAATCAGATATTGTGGACCACAAAAAAAAAAAAATTTACTTAAAGTGGATCGAAGAGAGTAGGTATTTAATCGATATCTTAATATATATGTAAGACTTGAATAAAAACTATTGAATTATCTTAATATATATAAGATTTGAATAAAAACTATTGAATTCGCGTGTACTCGTTAAAAACACATTAATTAGATCCACCCCCAGCTGGTTTTGGCAAAAGAACAATTCTTATTCCTACAAATAAGACGTGTTTCACCCTGCCCAAGTTTACCGCAACAAAAAAGCAGTACTCCTATTGTTTTGGTCAATAATTACCTAGAAATTTAATATTCGAGTAGTCCTTTTTTTCTTTCTTTGGTTTTAATATCAAGTCAGAACACTTTCGTACTCCTTCCTCGTAAGTGAGTAACTATATACAGCGATTAGATTCAATGTTTGAGTACTCTTATTTTCTTTTTTTCTCTCTTTTTAACATTAAGTTAAATTTATTTATACATTTCGTCATATGTCTATATAAACTCTTTATTTTGTTCTGTAAATTTCTCTAGTTTGCAGGAAAAATGAAGCAACTGCACTTTCCATCTTCTGCTACAAAAAATAAGTAGTACTCCAGTAAGAATTATGGAAAGTGGCTAATTTTAATTTCCAGACCAGATACAAAAAGAATTATATATATATTTAGAAGGTGATTTGTGAATTCTCTGTAAATTACTAAAATATATACATACAAATGTTAGTAATGTGATTTTTTTTTTTTAAAGAAAAAGATGAAGGGTTGGTATTTGGTGGTTACTAATTAATGGTATCAACGAGTAAACCTTTATTAGTATGTTTAAATTTTTCAAGTATATGACCATATAATACAAATTAAATGAGTACATGAATACAGTCTTTATAATAAATTGATTTAAGCAGATTTGGTGGAACATACGGTCCCTCTATTTATGTATTTAACTTTATAGCTAATGCAACCTACAGAATGGGACATTACTATTTATGATTTTGTCCCTCTCTTGTCGTCTCTTTCGTAATAAGTAATTATGCTAGGAAGGTCTTATAAATGCATTATAAGTTAATTATTTTTAACTCTTGAGCTTTTTTCGAGCCACGTTTCTCCATAGTCCCTGACCACATAATACTTTAAAGATGAACTCCCGTTTGGTACAATAATTTAAAGTCAATTAATTTCTTATCTTATAAGAATATTTTTTCAGTATAAGAAATTTCATAGGTATATATAGCTTATTAGCCGGTTATCAATATTTTGATAGCATATTGTGAGGTCTAGTTCGAGGATGGAATAAATGTATGTTAGAGAAGGTATGATGACATGCAGTTACGTGGTGTGGTCCTGTGGCGGATTCAGAATTTTAAGGTTGTGGGTATAAGTAGGTTTCCCTTTGAACTTTCCGTAGTGAACATATGTCGGATATACTCGGTCAATCGGTAGATTTGATATCTTTGAACCATCGAACTTTAGTGTATACCTAGACAACCATATGTCACACAATCAACCCTTAACCGTCTTTTAGTTCTCATTGTTGTGTTCGTTTCAGCCATGAACACCGCCTGGTCTCATAAGTGCGTAGAGAATTGGCCTTACAGAATTCTCATTGAAGCGGCTTCCACTTCACACTTACATAGGTGATTCCTAAACGTGTAATGCTTTAGATTGACACTATTTGATAAATACCTCATCAAACTTAGGTAATCATTAAAGAACGTGTAAAGTTCTATCCTTGTTATTGAACATTATCTTCATCACGAGAATGGACCAAAGATTTTATTTTGACAATGTTGAACCGGTCAATCACAACTTTGTTTGAGCTCCTTGAACCTAGATCTCGGAACATCCAAAATTCTAGGTAGAGTTAACGCCATGTTGACTTGTCCTCGGCCATAGTCCCATTCCCTTAGATGATTTCTCAACTCCCTCTCTAGTTAAGCCTTTTGTAAGCGGATCCGCCACATTATCCTTTGATCTTACATAATCAATAGTGATAATTCCACTAGAAAGTAGTTGTCTAACGACGTTATTTCTTCGTCGTATATGACGAGACTTTCCGTTATACATAACGCTCCCTGCCCGTCTTATTGCAGCCTCACTATCGCAATGTATGCAAATAGGAGCCAAAGGTTTTGGCCAGAACGGAATGTCTTCTAAAAAATTCCGAAGCCATTCAGCTTCTTCACCGGCTTTATCCAAAGCTATAAACTCTGATTCCATTGTAGAGCGAGCAATGCACGTTTGTTTGGAAGACTTCCAAGATACTGCTCCTCCACCAACAGTAAAAACATATCCACTTGTGGACTTTGTTTCTGTTGAGCCGGTTATCCAATTTGCATCACTATATCCTTCGATAACCGCAGGATATTTATTATAATGGAAAGCGTAGTCTTGGGTATATTCCAAATATCCCAGAACTCGTTTCATTGCTACCCAGTGATGTTTGTTGGGATTACTTGTGAATCGACTAAGTTTACTTATTGCACAAGCTATATCAGGTCGTGTACAGTTCATGATGTACATTAAGCTTCCCAACACACGAGCATACTCCAATTGAGCCGTACTTTCACCTTTATTCTTTATGAGATGATGATTTAAGTCAATTGGAGTTCTTGCACTTCTAAATTCCAAGTGTTTGAATTTTTCAAGTACCATTTTCACGTAATGTGATTGAGACAAAGCTAGACCTTGAGGAGTCCTCTGGATTTTAATTCCTAGAATTACATCGGCAACTCCTAAGTCTTTCATATCAAACTTACTAGCAAGCATGCGTTTAGTAGCTTGAATGTCGGCAATGTCTTTGCTCATTATTAGCATATCATCAACATATAAGCAAACAATGACTATATAATTTGGAACGTTCTTAATGTAAAACAGTTATCACATTCATTAATCTTAAAACCATTTGACAACATTGTTTGGTCAAATTTCGCATGCCATTGTTTGGGTGCTTGTTTTAGTCCATAAAGAGACTTAACAAGTCGAGACACCTTCTTTTCTTTTCCCGGAACCACAAACCCTTCAGGTTGGTCCATGTAGATTTCTTCCTCTAAATCACCATTTAAGAAAGTTATTTTTACATCCATTTGATGGATTTGAAGATCATACAAGGCGGCTAACGCTATTAGCATCCGAATGGATGTAATTCTTGTTACCGGCGAGTATGTGTCAAAATAGTCAAGACCTTCTCGTTGTCTAAATCCTTTGACAACAAGTCTTGC